>NC_133204.1:12568280-12868280 GCF_958299795.1 Porites lutea
GATATCAACCAAACCATAAACAAAGCAATGTAATAAAAATACTTCGGCAGGTTACGGTGCTTCACAGCCCAACCGACGCAAAAATAGCGCTCCATGGAAATAGCCATGAGGTGAAGGATGGACGAAATCCCTGCAAAGCTGTCCAAGGCAAGGTAAAGTTTGTTTATGTTCTTGAAATGTTGATCAAACTTCCTTTTTTCGGCGTAGTGGTTTAGAATGTACATCCACAGAGGAACCGATACCGCACCCACCAGAATATCCGCGGCGGCTAATCCAAGGACAAAATAATTTGTCACCGTGCGGAGTTTGTCGTTAATAAAAAACGCTGTCACCACCATCAGGTTACCGAACACAGCTACCAGAGCGATGATTGCGTAAAAGAAGCAGGCCACAATGACTGACTCCCTGGAAAGGGTAAAAAATCCGCCTCCCTCAGCACCAGGCCCTGTGGGCTGCGTAGTGTTAACTGCCGATGTGTTGGACATTGTATCTGTTAGAGAGAATATTGGGATAAATATATAGCTTACATAAACCTTTTGATGATTCGCTGAAATCCCAGACTAACAAATATGTTTTCAGGAAACGAAAAATGTCATTACTTTAAGTTAACCTGTTTCGTTCTTTTGAATTAAGGTTCGCAAAAAATAAACTATATAAACCACACTATCCTGTGTAAAACTTAACTCATACACTGCTCATATAACCCCGAAGGGTTAACCAGTTGCAACGCAGTTTTTTTTTTAGTAATACCGGTATTTCTTGCAACGTAGGTTAACGGTACAGATGGTGACGAGATTTCTTTTTTGATTGATTTGTTTATATCTAATAATAATTGTCCTTAGTACATGTAGATATGCCATTTTCTGGATGAGGCCGAAGAAAATAATGTAATTTTATAATCAAGAAATTTGTATTTTATTTCTACCCCTCGTCTACCAAACAAATGGCTGTTATTATAGAAGTAAACAAATTAATAAAGTATGGCATAAATCAGTGCAGTTAATTTATGATGATTGTTATTTGCTAAGAGATCATACCTGATCAAAGCTGATAGCGTGTTCTTTGTAACTGACATGCATGTTAGTCTAATTGGAATTCCTTAGAAGCGAAAGAGAACAAGGGGAAACGAGCCTAGGAGAACAGGGGTCTGTAAGGGTGCGGAAGGCGGGAGAAGAAAGAGCTGGAGCTGGAAGTTCTAAAAGGGAGGGAAATTGGAGAAATGGGGGGAAATTGGGCAACAGCGCTTAATATTTCCAAATCGAAAAAGTGGTAAAGGGACCAGAAACAAAGAAAAGATGCAGAAGCTGGGAGTGCAAGGTATTGGAGCCCCGATCTTGAGTTGGGCCTCCCTGTCCCTGCAAGTCCCCCTACTACCTTAGAAGAGGACACTATCAACACTGATTCCACGCTGTAAGACTGGTAAGTGCCAGGAGCCCAGAACCCGGAGCGAGCAACTCCCTTGTGCCCATGCAACGAAGCTTTAAAAGACCGGTCTATTTTTGGGTCAATTTTCCCGCGAATTTGGGAAGTTCAAGTAAGTCCTACAAGTCATTGTAGTCATCAAAACATGAACCGGAGACTAGAAAAATAGTATTTCTAATGTATTGATAGTATTTACTTCTTCTTTTTGTAATTATCGTCCCTTGGACTAGAACACTTCCATTTTCGCTGGAAAAAAAGTTCTCAAAAACGATGCTAAAAACAACTTGATCTGTGAAAACGCCGTTGCATATATGCTAAGTATGGGAAATGCACGCTCCGGGTTATGGGCTTCTGTAAGTGCTTTTTAGAATCTCGTTTAAACTAGGATTGTATTACCCTGGGTTACAGAGACTTTTCTACTGCGGTTTCCGGTTTCTGTCCAGTCTTTATAGTGACCCGCGGGAAAAGCTTTTTCTCGCGGCTTCGGCCTACGGCCGAAGATGCGTCGGCTTTCGGCCAACACCGAAAATTCCCACCGCACGCGAAAAAAACCTCTGGTACCCAGGGTAGGATTGCATTGGCACGAAAAGTATTCCAAGGTAGCCAAGTTGTTTTAGATACGGCTCCATACTATTCGGCTTGCACAGCTGAAATCCTATTGCGTTTAAGTGGATCTTCCAAAATTGAATTTGACTCGAATTGTTCCACAGCCAATGAAATCATTGTCAATAAAACAAAGCCAAGTAATTATTTTTTGCACCTAATAACTTTGCTAATATGACAAGCCGAAAGAATGGCAACTGAAATAAAGTAAAAGCGCATTGAAGCTAAACGACGCCATTTAAAGACTCTGCGAAAAAATAATTGCTCAACTGATAATGGACATTTAGGGTTGCCGATTATGTTCAGTATATTCCCCTGATTCTGACGGCCAAAAAACAGTGTGGATATACATTTTTTGAAAAGAATCTTTTACTAATTGAATTTCAATGCTATTAATAATATTTAAGTCAAAATATTTGGTTCAGGTATTCAAGCGGCTTTCGTTAAAAACTATACTTTAAGTACTTTTAAATTAAGTCAACTAAAATATCTTCCATTGATCGAGGGAGTCTCTAACTCCTGGTGAAAGTTGAGAACTATTGCGGAGTGAAGCATTTGGACTACCAACATTGTACAAGCCAGTCCGTGCTTGTACAAACAGTAACAAGGCCACTTCAGCAAACAACAAAATGCAGATCAACTTAGTAATCTTTTGTTTAGCAGTGATTGTTGAATTTGAAGTCATTGCTAAAGTTAACCTCTATAAAACAGACTGACTTACAGGACAGAAGTGAAGGATGACGATCAGCCGTCTATACTGGATACAAGTTGATTTGCGCGCTTGACGGGATCTGTAAGTGGTTTTCATACAGAGTCAGAAGACCGCATAACAACAAGTAAGACACTTCTTTTGTTATTGGAAATCTGGTCGGATGACATGAAAAGATATTCAGCTGTGTTATTAACAACGAGTTAGTTAATAATCCCTTGTCTTTCTTTCAAATACTTAAGGCGCTTTAGCGACATTAGCATACGGGGGTTCAAAACAATATCCTAAGGGAGCACGTTTTGAACAAGCGCGCATACTGTATTAAAAATGGCCATAACGCGTTCCGCGTACTTTTAACTTAACCACATTCACATAATAGTGAATACAATGAAACGGTGTCCATTGTTTATTAAGCCAGCAAGTTTGTCACTGATTTATCGCGATCGCGAATATGCATCATCATTGGATAAAATACAAATTATCACATAAACATCAATCTTTTAATCAAAATTTTAAGAAATAGATGGTTGTCAGAACAATGTACATGTAAAAATAAAAAAATAAAAACAAAAAAGGGAGCACACTGTGTAAATATGAAGCCCTAAAATCAGACCCTGTAAAACACTGAGCTTTCTTTAGCACTTACAAAGACAAAATAAATGGATTAACCATCATATCCCAATAATGTATTTTGTAGTGTCATGTCTGATTGATATCAATGCACTATAATATATTTAACGAAGGTGCCCCTTTTTTTCTACCGATCTTAACTGCGTATTATTTGCTTAACTTCGAATATTAACTGCACCATCTCACGAACTTTTAATGAAGATTACTCTGGCAACACGTTTAATATCAACGACTTCTGCAGTGATATATGATGGTAGAAAAGATTTTACTACTCGAATGCAACCTCCACAGAAAACGTCACAAAACTTTTGATTGAGAACGACAACTCTTGCCACTTTTTCTTTCTAATTCTTTTTCTTCTTCTTCTTTCTTTCTCTCTCTCTTTTTTTTCCTTTCTTTATCTAATAATATATCTTTTTTTCTCCGCTCTCTTTTTTGTTCCACACGCATTTCATAATAGGTTTTTTCCTTGATTCAGTAACTATCTAAATTCTATATAAACGATAGATAACAGTATAATCTTTCGTTAGAAAAAGGCTCCTGAACTTCGTTATGAAATGAAATCGGAACAGCAAACAATAATTTGCTGATTTTATCCTTTGACGCTTGCATCGTAAATTCTGAGCAAAAATTAAACTTTGGTTTATCGGCTTCACAAACGAGTCGAGAAAACAATAAAACCTAATAAACAAGAAGCAAGATTATGCCTTGGTTGTAATTATCCATATTTACTGTTTCGCTAACACCTATGACAGGCCAACCAGAGAGTGGTTTGATGATCACATATAATGGAGGAATGATTTTAACCTAAAGATAAGGTCATGAGATTATAGCTGACAGGTGAAAAAAAAAAAAAAAAAATCAAAATCAAAAACAGCCAACTTAGCCAGCGTAACTCGGGATATTCAGACTAACTTGTTATCTTCGAGAGAAGTGCACCGTGTCAATTCATCAGAGAGATAACTTTTATCATTTTGAACGCGAATAAGCTCGGTAAAGTTTATTTGCATACAGACACGTACGATAACTGTCAATCGACGAATCGCTCCTATTCTGTCAGTCGATTAAAATCAGTGCTGAATAGATATCTACATGCTAAATAAAAGTATTCCAATTTCTTTGCTGTTTTTTTTTTTTGTTTTGTTTTCTTGTTCTGTTTTGTTTTCACAATTTTATTCTTGTTCGTAGCTGTTTTTCCGGATTTTTCATGTGGTCAGTTTAGTTGATGGCGTGACGTGAAAATTAAAGAAGAAAAAGAAGAAATGTTCAAATGATTTCCTCAATCTTTATTTGCCCACTGGTATCCGTTGTGTTTCTTTGTCATTACGATAATGTGAGAAACATAAAGTACTGAATTACTTTATCAAAGAGACATTACGAGGAACGGAAGGAATCAAATGGACGTCCCTATTTCTTTTCAGTGTTTTTTTTTTTTTGGTATAGCATCTCTTTCCTATTAACGTTGAGGCACAAAACAGTCGAAAGTGATCAGTGGGAGAAAATGACGCCGTCTCAACCGTGCCTAAAAAGAGCTCTCGTTTGGTTTCAGTGATTTTAATCATTATTTTTTTCTTTTTTATTTTGAGGCCTGCAGATTGAAACGCAACTTTTCCTTTAGCTTCGGCTTGTAACAGTGCAGCTTCGATAATAGTTTCCATGACACGGGACTAGTTGCCGTTTCATCATTCCTCATGAACGATAGGCTCCGTTAGATTTGCGGTCAACTGAAACCACTTGATCTCATCAGGGAAAATACAGTTTAAACTAAACGAGTATGAACAAATTGAAAAACTATGAATTACACCTTGTAAGATCTCAGTTTAATCTCGAATAGCACGGAAGTTCCCTGAGTATTCATGGTAATTTCAAATATTTTGTCTTTTGAGAGATTTGATCAATGAATGTTCTAGGTCACTATCTAGTGAGTGTTCAGCTCTTTCAGACATTTTGGTCTCTTGCTTTTTCGCGGCATGTAGTTCTTACATTTCAGCTCACCACTATGTTGAGAGTATTGCAGCATGCACTTGGAAACATATGGTTTCCTTGTCGAGGAATGCAAAACAGAAATATGCTAAGTCACAAAATATCGCACCAAACGGTTAAAATGTTACAAGGGGCTGAAAACCATCTAAGGCAGCATCATAAAAGCTTTATAAATTTTACAGCATATGCATCTAGGGCAACAAGCAATTCTTATTTGAGTACATTTTTCATCATGAATTTGAGAAAAAAAGCGACAATGTGTGTATACACCTACGAATACTCTAAATGTGAATACCAAAAAATTGGAATCAACAGTCAACTCTCTCGCAACGACCTTGGAATGCATCGTTGCTTGAAATAAGGGCGCTGAAATTCAAATGAAAAATTGCTGCCCTCATTGAACAAGAAAAATATAATTCATCTTGACGTATACAGCCGTCAGAAAATATTATTAAAAAAAGAAAAAGGTAATGAAGAGAGTTAGTTACCACGAAGTACTTGGGTCAATGCCGAGGAGCAAGTAAAGATGAAGTGGATAATGAAGTGGAAATAGTGATTTTCAATATTCCAAAATCAGCGTTTGAGAAACGAAACAAATAGGGAACTACAACTCCGTCGACTAAACTAAGTAAAGTTGGTTTGTTGGAGGTGATATCTACAGTGTAGATTGACTGGCATTACCGTTGTGAGTGACAGGATCGATGAGACTGACATTCCACACAAACTGGAAAGATTCTTATCAAGTTATCGAAGGTTTAAACCGATGACAAAACCCAATGAAAAGATACCTCAGGCCGTTCAGATAAAATGCAACGCACATATTTCTTGCTTGTCCATTTCAGTTTTTCATTTCAAGCAAATCACAGTATATTTGCTTTATCACTAGTAATCACAGATAAAGATGAACAGATGAAAGTCAGGAACAAGTTGCTAATTTCTCTGAAAGAACACGTCTACTCTTTAGACCAAACTCACTAACCTTATAGAGTGCGAAACCTTTCAAAGCTTTTGTGATCAGCAAGCTTGCGATATGATATCCGGTGTTCAGTTTTCCTTCTCTTCGGCTTCTAGTAAAACAGAATGTTTGCTGTGGCAAAACTAATCAAATGTTAACACCCCGTAGTAACAAGCCATCGCACTTTTTTGCATTTCAATGAGCTCCTGTCACTCAAGGGTTATAATTGTCACCCACAAAGTAAACGTTAATGTCAAGCCAATTGAAAATTCATGAGAACTGAGTGACACACATCCACCACAAACAACACGGCAATTGTTCTTAATATCTAAAAACTTGCGCAAGTATATATTTTTAATCTTTAGAATAAAACTGCATGCACGTTTGAGTCCTTAACGAAATTTCCGGAAATTGCTAAGGAACTAAGATTTTTTAGATACATAAACCGCCGATATTGCTGAATTTACATAAAATGTATGCAGCAGTCGTTCTAAAGTAAAATATATCTGGTATAAATTTTTTAAAAGAGCCATCGAAATTAACCGAATTCACCTGCAGTTGACAAAAATATATCGCCCCTAAAGAGAAATCATAAATTATATATTATGAAGCTTACGGAAGATTAAAATGAAAATTTTTCGCTTACCGGGTCAAAGCGCAAATTTTTCCTGAGAAATAATCACGAGTATAGAGTTCTTTTGGTATTATCGCTTAATTATACTAAACTAACAAGGTGCCTGGATCAGTTGGTGAGATTTCATGTAAATTCTAAGACAGTGTTAGATTTTGTAATAAAGATTTGCAAGGTTTGCAGGTTGGCAAATAACCTTGAGTTTGCTACGCGGTGAAAGTACCCAAGAAATTTCTTGAAAGCAAACTAAGTTCATTAAGGAAATTCTCCAACTCAATTAAGTGTCGTCTTGGGAAATTGCCTATTCTTTGCTAAAATTTCACGACAGTTAAAATTTATGGGAGTAGACTGCTTGCTAGCAATTTACGACCGATAAAAATCCACCCCTATTTTCGACATATTTTAGTTCAGTGCAAAAGAGACCATTACCAAAAATCTTAATGGAAAAGTTTAACGTTCCAAAGCCCTGTTTGCAGGTGGGCTTTCTCTCCTTTGTTTGCGAGGCCATTGTTGCATTCAAAATTAAATCTCTTGGTAATTTTGTGACGTCGGCACATGAAAAGCTAACATTTTAAAACAGAACCGACATTCGGAATGAAACTTGCAAAATCAGTGCCTTCGATTTTTTATTGCGTGTTATTAAAAAAGGGATTTTCTTAATCTAAAGCTTGCATTCCCCTTTTTCAAGGTAAAATATGACAGATTGTAATCAATAACTTAAATCTGTATCTTCGACTTACAATGTTTGCCAAATCTCTTAAAATACTCATTAAAAACTCATTCAGAATTCATTCATACGGTCAAATTACTATTGCAAACACAGTAAATCATTAGACATTTTTCAGTTTCTCTGATCAGCTTTCAGTTCCTTTGGACGTGGCTTCTAGAAATTTTCAATCTTTTTCTTTTTCTCTCTGTCTTTAAAAAAGGGAAAAAACTTAAATATCATATGTGAGTCCCTTACGTAATCTCTTAAAGTAATATACAGGGAATTAGTCAGTGATCCATCCGATTTTAATCTTTAATTTCACATAAACAGATAAACAATATTTTGGCTCTTACAACTGAAGCCCATAAAAGAACACGCATTCAATATTGAAAACATATAGTATTATTATAGAGGTTCTTGCATTTATGCAAAATGGCCTTTAAATGAAAAAAAAAAACAGTATCGTATTTATTATCACAATATGTTGTCCTTTAAAATTGAAAAATTCTCGAAACGTTAGCAGGTGAAAATTTATTGCCCCTATCTCAATCTGTTATTATGAATCGTTAGGACTTAAAAATTTATCCTGTCCTATGCTAACTTCATTTTACATCATACTCGTTTGTTAAATCCAACTATTCGCAACCAAGAAGGAGAAGAAATACCAATAAACAGCGATCAGCACTGAATAAACAAGAGTTTTTTTGCACAGCCAAAGAAACTCCCGATGGGCTATCGCATTTGATATCTCCCCCCCCCCCTGCCGGGTTGAGGACTTAACTTTTCTTCTTACCCTCCTTGAAGATAGATTACTGAAAATTGCATTCACCCGGCCTGATGACTTCCATAAAATATGGGTCTACCCTGAAGAAATTTTTATAACTTACCTGTAACCTTGAATAATCCCATTACATGTAAATGCAATAACCCAATTCTCCTTACCGCTCTGTTCTTTTTTAGGTCATGGACGTATCGACCGTTATTTAGTATGAATCATAATTCTCCCCTGACCTTGAAATAATTGTTAGTCTCATTACTTCTAGGGCGTCCTTTTTTGTTGTTGATGTTTTAGTATTTTGTTTGTTTTATGGTTTTTTTTTCTTTATTCTGCAAATATCGGCAATAACGTGATACATTTACTCATTTGCAAAATCAGTGAGCTTCCCTGTTTACTTCAGTTTCTCAGACAATCTCGCTCACAGGAAAAGGGCGACTGGCGAAAAACACCTCGTTCAGGTTCTACATGTGCATACTAATTATACAAGGCATTTCTCTCAGTTTACTAGCTTTTTTGTTTTTGTTCGCGTAAATTAATATTGAGATCTAGAGTGCAAATGAGAAAAATTTCGCTTCAAAGAGAAGATTTACTTTTTTACAACCAGCTATTTTTCATTGACGACATAATCACCTTAACAATAACATACAACATTTACTGAAAAAAAAAAAACAAATCATGCATGTTTACACGAAACAACACTAAGTTAACACAAATTAAAGAGAAAAGATAAAATAAAGGAGGGAATTGCGAAAAGAAAGATAAACTCTTGACCAAACAGCTATAATAACCGAACTTCAAACGCGGAAATTCAACGAGAAAGGAATTTGAAGTTTACGAGCTCCGGTTTGTTAATACTTTTCGAAGAAAAACGTGAAGACCTGTCAAAACATTAACAGACACTAAGAGGGGAAAGCCAATACAAACAGTTCCAAAAAAGGAAAAAAACCGAAAGAAAAGAAAAAGTAGTTAAGAATTAAATGACTCAGTTTTTCCTTAGTCTGATCTTGGCGTCATTTCTTTCACATTCAATTTTTCCACACCTGCTGTGGCAATAAACGAAAGCCACTGCGACGCTAAATGAACGTTTCTGTCAGAACAATAATTTAGAGGATCACAATCCATTCCTCTATTTTATATGTAAATTTCTTAGGCCGCAAAGTATCTTTTCTTTTTAAATTCCAGTTGAACGTTTTAAAAACAGAATAACATATTATGGGCAAAAAATCATGGTTTGTTGTGACTGTGATCGCGATGCATTTGTTCATTTGAAAGTCCTCAACCGAATCGAATTGCCGTCCACATTCATTCCCTTAAATAATTCAACGTATGGTCAGGATAAAGCGAGTTTAAAAGTTTTCTGTATATAAATTATTATTACTCGTAGTTGTTTTTGTTGTTGCTTTTTAGCCTTTTAAGTTGAAAGGGAAATTAAGTTCCTTTTAAATATTGAAAATATTCGATTCTTGTTTTCTGTTATTCAAACGTTAAAACTGCTTTAAATTAATTTGTAACCTCTGTAACGGTTATCTCGGTGACACTATGTGAAAGCAATTGGGATAAGATTCAAAGCGAAGCCAACTTCGCCAAGGCATTGTTACATTTTCCTTTGGGGGGAACATACTCCAGAAAAGAATTAACTCCACGCCTGAACGACTGACTGTACGTATGTCTGTTTACCTGTACTTGTAAGGTTGAAATATGTATATAATAACTAAGTAGATGCTTTCTTTTTATTATCTGAGCGGCACCAGGCTTACGTGCAAGGGCCCGAGTGAAGGCTTAGTTTGTTGCGTAAAACAAGTAATCCTCCCACCCGGCACAAATTCGCCACTTAAATAACAATACTGAAATAAACTGAGCAGTTTGCTACAAACTTCAACTGACGTACTAGATGATAGAAGAAATTACTCCTGCGAATTTGAGCGGAAGGGCAGAGTAAGAGCAAAAATGCACGACTGTAAACGCCAAATAAGTGCACGTATGTCTGGAATAAGATCAATCATTCTCGCTTGGAGTGATTAAGACCTAGACAATGCATACGATTTAAGGATGGAAATTTTAAAAATGGCTCACCTAGCTACCAGGAATATAAGAAATCCTGTTTGTCTTCCTTCAACTAAGCGGTAACTGAAGAGCACGTCTCGAGTTGACTAGGGAATAGGCTTGAAGTAATTACGAAACTGCTGAAATATTAGTGAAACATACATATATCAACATTAAAGGCCATCAGTATAAATTCGACAATTTTTTAAAAGCACAAAACGAAACGTCACCCTTGACACTGACATGGATCCTTAAAAGGAGTTTAATTCTAATTGACAGCCAAAGCCGAAGCCCTTAACTTATTCCAGCGTCAGTTCCAGTAAGACCTTGCAAATGAGCCGGAAAAAGAAATGAACTCCGGCAACGAAAATTCTCGCCTGGCGTTTACTAAATTACCTTGTGTCGTGTTTGGTTTGGTTTTGTTTGTTTTTGTTTATGGTTTTTGTTTGCTTTTTTTTCCTTTTGTTTTGTGTTATGTTCATTTGCTTCTTTGGTAAATAGTGGCTTAGAGGGTTTCAACAAATAACATGATATAGGCTGTATAGACCCTCTAAAGCACTCAAGTACTTCGAATACACGATTTCCTCTCTACTTGCATGATCAACATACAGTGAATGATAGTGCAGGAGGACTATAGTGAGCGTCACCAGCGCTTTGTACTTGCAGACATGCCAACGGAGAAGACCTTTAGGTCTTTACGCATGATAAAATCAGGAAGGAGGAGATCTGCAAGCTAGCAAGGGAGAGAAAGGCAGTTCACAGCAGACATCACTATCAATGGTACATCAACGAAAATCCTCAATGAGATCACTAAGCATAAGAAATTGAAGGAGGGGAAACGAACAGGCGCCCGTGTAGGGAGTACAGTTTATCCACACCTCAATTGGCAATTTTGGGAGAGTGCTAATAATGATAACGCTCTTACGATTCTTCCCTTTCTCAACACAACTAATTTGAGGTACCCAGTAACACTACCGAGTACGCTAGTATGAAATCTAGCTATCTCGAATCAATGCAAGGACAGGCGATGTTATCCCGGCGAGAAAAGTGATATCGACGACATCTTTCTCGAGTATTGCAACCAAGCTCTCGATTGCAATTGGGAAAAGTTAAGTTGCTTCCTAACATTATTCCGGTACCAAATTCATGCGTCCTCTAAAAGACAGAGGACTTATTTTGTATTAGTCAGTCAAAGTACTAAAAGATGCACAACCGCTTGATCTTACTCCTTGCCATCGAAGTTCATGCAATCTGGGAAGAATCCCAGAGTGGTGCAATGTATCCCCCGAGGATAAAAGCCTTTTTGGTGTTCAGATAATAAGGGGTAGGTTTGCTCGGTTTCTTGTCATCATTGTCCTCAACTGCGCACTGTGCTGAACAAACAGAAGACGAGAAGAGGCACTATCATACTGAGACGTCGAAGGCGATGCCCAGTGGTGATGCTCGACGAATTGGACTGTGCCGATGATACCAACCTATTGCCCAACAATGTACCCCCCCCCCCCCCCCTCCCCACAGCAATGCCCGGTGAATTGGAATTTGCAAATGAGATCAGACAATTGACTGACAAAACTGGCACAGTATCAAGATAGAATGCGATAGAATGTCTCGAGTACCCTGTATGTTACTCTGTAAATAGTTACTCTCTTTTGCTTTGTCAGACGCCATTTTAAAACTTAGGCTTAGCAGTAAGGACAAAGCAGTGGATTGCCCTGGAACTTAAAAAACCCGAGGGCACACAGGGACCCGGTGCCCATTTTTGTGTCCTTGTACTCGAGCAACGCGCAAGTCACCGAATTAGGGCGTGGTTACTTGAAAAAAAGGGTGTGTTCACTTTTAGTCCCCGAACTCAGGCACCGTACCCGAGTATCAAGAGTGAACTCTGCCGATAGATTATGTGCTAAACTTAAATGCATTCCAACAGTTGATTCAAAGACACGCCACCAGGTTTTTTTCAGGATATATTTTTTATATGCTCGGACCACTACTAGGGCCTAGAGGGGTCTGAAATTAATATGATGCTAAAGAGGCAACATTAATTGTTAAGCGTCAGCCCATTATCGACCACGTCACCATCAAAGTTCTCGTCGTGTAGATAAAAATGAACTTGCGACAAGGATGCAAGTTGAAGGATAAGGATAGCTAGTCACAGCTATTGGTGTTCTGAGTTATCATAAAACTAGTGCTTTAAGGACCAACTCACCGACGACTACTCACTAGGTAACTCTTGAAACTCTCATGTAACATTCATAAACGCACAATTTTGCCTACATTACCCAGAAAGGCACCAACATAAGAGTAGATACAGGAGCTTGCAGGTCGAGCAAGGACTTCAAAGCCAGTTCCTCAAGCCAGTTTATTGTAACATAGGAAGACCGCACTTAAATACAAAATATTTTAATGTATGATGAAATACAAAGCTCTAAGAAAACTAAGTAAGACACCGCCAGATACGAAAACCCAAAACCACCCTATGGAAGAAAGGGAACGTATACCGCCGCCTGCTGAAATCAGCAGCGGTGCTGACAACTCAGGGGCAGAGGAACAAGGATATATAATTAACTAAGAGCTCTTGAATTAACTAATGACTGAAAATAATATAACAGTTAGGAGCTCGAATGAATGCTGATCTACACTGATTCGATTTTCATGCGCAACGAACACTAACTTACCGTATTTCCTCGAATAATAGCCGGGGGCGATTATTTCTTTTTTCACCATATATGCGCAAAAAAATGGGGTGATTATTCGAGGGAAGGCGATTATTCGATTGAGGCTATTATTTCAAATATTGCTCACTGGACGTCGTGCCCTAAATATTTTGTTTTATTTTCCCATCAAAAAATAATCACATCAAATAAACTGAACATGGGCTTTTTAAGTGTTCCAAATTTAGTTCCTTAAATAATTTTCAGAGCCTGAATCGTCACTGATCAGTTTTGCTGGATCACATTACACTTAAACTTGACAGGGAGGGGATTAACGGAGGAGAAAAGAGCAAGAGGGGTGAAAGGGGGGGGATTATTCGAGGGAGGCGATTATTTCAAATATTTCCGTCAAATGGGGGAAATTATTCGAGGGAGGCGATTGATCGAGGGACTGCTATTATTAGAGGAAATACAGTATCTCAGCAAACTACCCATAATTCCTCCTAGCCGACCCAGTCCGTGCTGTTAAAATAGCTATTTGTGGTTCCGTTATACAGAACTCTACTGTCAGAACCATAATTTGATAGCATGAATGTGATTCGCTACCGATATAGTCAACATACAGCACGTTGTTTTTGAACCGGTAGATCTAGATAATTAAGGAAAATTTTCAGGTGTCATCTGGCATTATCTGTTCTCGGCGCCTTCGAGTTCTTAATTGACGGTTTTTTGAAATCTCCGTGGATTGGCTAGCAGTAATCCACAGCAGTTAACCAGAGCAACAACCGGTGGTTTTGACTGAGTGATCGGTTTAATTTCATTCCGCTTTCATTCAAGCCGAGAGGAAGATATCTTATTAGGATTTATACCAGCCAGGGGCTGATGGCTATGTTTACGATACCAACATTACATTACAATTCACATGGCATGATGCAGGTATGTTGACCACAAACGTCTTATCGAGTCTTAAGCAAAAGCTATTAAATTTAGGCTGAAGATTATTGACCACTTACCTGGAGTTTGCCAATCTTGGGAATATTCAATAATACAAACAAAAACCACGTAAGTTATGGCGAAAATCACGGTGCTCTGGATAGGAGCTCGGGAACCCTTTTCAGTTAGTGTGCCCTCCGCAATATTTTAAAAAAGATCAAATGCTCTGTCGGTAAGTTAATTATTAAACAAAGTATAAAATTCAACAAATGTAATGCCAGGACGGAGAACTCGTATAAAGACTGATCTGATTCTTTCACTCACTGTTAGCTGAGTAAAATTTTAGCGCGAAAAACAGTTCGAAGGCACAAGAACGCCTCAAGATGGTCATCACTGTGTTTGTGTACAGTTGGGTTGACAAAAACTTTAAGACTGTTGCAAAGAGTTTATCTGAACCTGCCGAAAGTTTTATTTCACCTTATTGGTGTATAATTGAAAATCATTGAGCAAAAGACTCTTAAAATTAGACTCTATTTACAGCCGTTATGTTTGTGCCATGCAGCCGGGGTATAGCGCCGTATGATAGTGATTTTAATATTAAAATAGCAATAAATTAATAACAGATCATTTCGTTTTTAACACCACACATACTTTTAAAAAGCCAGAATGGTAGTCAAATCGCTAAGTATTTAATATTTATCTATATATACTTTGATATGTTTAATACTCCTTTTCGGCAATGAGTATCTGTAAGGCATTTCGGTGTTTAAGCCAGGATTACTCACCCGGCTTTCTTCGCTTGAGGTCTGCGACATCAGTCAGGAACGCCGCGGTGACAGTGACATAATTGTTCCTCTCTCCTGGTGATGCTACAAAATAATGTCAAAACATTAAACTGGCTCTAAAAGGTATGTTCTCTTACACTTCAATATCGAACGACGGGAGACGGAAGATTTAATTTTTATCGCTACCAAATACCACCTGCCCTGAATATTCGTTTAAAAAAAGGATCAGTCCAACTTTGCGCTCAGTTTAAAGTAAATGACTGAGGTCTAATATAGTTAATAACACCAAAACTGACCATTGATAGACAGTCATCGGTATTTTCAAGCCTTAACGCAGTAGTGAGGATGAAGTTGTCTTCTGTAAGCGCCATTTAGCCTTATGTCTGTTGTGATGTTTGCCATGAATGTTTTGTAATGTTCATGCCGTACTTTGACAGGTCTGACAAGAGTTCCCTGTCACCGTTGTGGCTGATTTTTCAACTGCAAGATCAACTCTTAAATCTTTGCTACAAAAGGTAATCCCCTTGTATATTCGTCATATTGTCATTAAGCTTACACATCGTGGCCTCTATTGGGTCTATAACCTACACTTAAGAAAGAAAGGTACAAGATCGAAAGACGAATTCATATCATTTAAACCCCACACTCACTTTACGTCTAAGCCGACTACTGTTTACTATATTCAACGTTCTTTGTATAGGAAATAATTTATCGTTAATAATAACAAAGCTCATATTTGTGAAATTTTGAGAATGTTTAGGAATAAACTCGAGGCACTGAGATTTTAAAAAGAAACAAATATAATTTTGTGCTTTAAAAAATATGTTAATACTGACAATTATATATTTTTCAGCTAAACCAAAAATAAAATTCTTCCTTTCTGTAAACAACCCAACAAAGCAATAAAAACCTGCTCTGTATTAGCCAAATGTTCGCTGCCTTTGACATCGTTATGACAGCTCCATGTAGAGACACAAACAACCGCATTTATACACTCTTTATTCAAGTATGAGAATGTTGTTCTTCCGGCCCAGGCTGAATATTCTTATTTTTCTGACGATTTTAGCCTGAAAATATTCTTGTATTATTATCTTCCTAGTCAGTTCTACACAATAGATATGTATTTCAAATACCGTTCATCGAACTGTAATAAGCATTGACCATTGTGGCCGTAGTGCGGGTTTCTTTGTTTTGTTAGGAATAATTTTGTAGGGTACTGAAGTTAACAACATATTTTGACAACGTTTTGACGACATTTCTATAAGGTACAACAGTACAACGGTACCTTATAAGGTATAACAGTACAGACCATGGAAAATTGTTGTCGATTTGTTAAATAGACAATGAAAAAATGTAAGTTGTATATTTGTCAATTAACCTTGAAAATTTAATGTCAAGGGGCTGACTTGCGCAAGAAGTTTCCCTTCATATGTCCCTCTCATAGGCATGAGTGGTGAGATCGGGGATGGAAGCTGAATAATTGGATCATGATCATTCGTTATTCTTTGCTTTTTTCTCCATATTATTCATTATTCTTTTTTCAGTTTTTATATCAGTTTTCCTTTTCAAATTCCCTTTCTGTGAATTATAAAACTCAGTAAACTACCCAATAGAACGCTAAAAACCTGTTCTAAATAGCCAAATGTTCGTTGCCTATGACATCGTTATGACACTACAGCCGCTCCACCTAGAGATCGACACAAACACTCGCATTTATACACTCTTGATTATATGTGAATGTTGTTCTTCCGGCCCTGGCTGAATATTCTTATTTTTCTGACGATTTTAGCCTGAAAATATTCTTGTATTATTATCTCAGTTCTACACTATAGATATGTATTTCAAATGCCGTTCATCGAACTGTCATAAGCACTGACCATTTGTGGTGCAGGTAGTGCGGGTTTCTTTGTTTCGCTGGGAATAATTTTATAGGGTCCTGAAGTTAACAACACATTTTCAGATTTTCAACCTTCAAAATAATATCATTTTTGATAATGATCTCAGCCTCGGGTTTATTTTTATTAAACCTCATTGAAGGACACTTATTACTAAAATTTCATAAATTTCAGCCGGGGATCTGTACCGTGACAGACCGAGAAAACGGAACCGATAAGGTGTTTATTATAAGGCGTCCTGGTTGGGGACCGGAAACAAGTGCAGTACACGCGATTTGACAGTCATTTGACATGCGTCAAAAAATAGAGTTGTTATAATGGCTCACAAAACAATACCGGGAAAGTGATAACAAACACGCCATATTAAAAAAAGTTTATTCGGTCAAAACTAAGTTCACTGTAAGTTTTAGCTCGCCATTGTAAAGGCTGCATGGTCAGAATATTTTGAAAATTGGACAATGTGTCTGTCTCGAAGACACTTCCATCTTTCCTTCGTTGGTCTTTGTAAAAAAAAAAAACAGCAAGTGAATGGCAAAGAAGCTTGTCAAGGTACTTTTGTCGTCATTGTCGAAGGTTTCACTCGTTAATCTTGTTTGGCAAAACGTCTTGAATCCCTGTCGGTCCATTCTCATCCTTTTAATTGTGATCTGCGTTAAAATTTTCTATCACTGTCTAGAATCCTTTTTCTCGGTAAGGTTACAATTCAGTTTCTTCATCAGCTTCGTTCTCATTAAAACACAGCTAGGTTGAAATTTGGAAGGACGAAGTCAACATCTAAATCCTCAGGGTTTAAAGACATATTTCAACTTTCTTTACCCATCAATTTTTTCGAGATGAATAGAATAAAAAGCTGCAAAGTGACCATTTAGTTTTAGAATTTTGGTCCGTACAGTAACTTATGGCCCGCAAATTGACCAATCGCATGGTGAGAAAAGACTTAGCCATTATAATAATCGCATTTTTTAGGACAGTTCTCGAAGTCATGAGAATATCGCCAGTTGCAATGTTGAAATTATGACTTATTATAAGTAAAAAAGATACCACTGATCCATTCTTTGAAATGTCCAATATCCCAACTAGCTCTACCTTAAACTTCTGAAAGCATTCAACCTGCGCATGCCTCGGGATCGGTCTTTGCTGTGCACTAAAGCCTTAGTTATAAAAATGTAAGCCCGTCTCGTAAGCAAAAAGACGGCAAGTCAGCGATAAATCACTGTTTGTGACATGGAGAATTTATTAGCGAAAGTCTTCACCTCCGCAATTAGAATTTTGTCTTTAAGATAACCCGCACAAATTCAACCTCCTTCTAGTTTATGCGACTTGCCCCCGCAACAAGATCATTTAGCAAACAATTTCACATACCGGCACAAGTTATCAGTGCACACAAAGCAAGTTGTTGCTTCGGCCTGTCCTCGCTGCGCGGTACCACAGCAAATTTTCGTTCGACCAAAACACACGAAGTTGTTTGTCGCAGAAGCCAGCTGTCGCAGCGACTTGCAATCACGCGTGTCCCGACTAGCCATCATGATGGTAAAAAAAAAAGTTGGTTAAATTGCACTTTGGACGATTGAAAACTTTGCAGTGAAACACTCTTTCTGTGGCTCATGGTGATTATTGAGTCTTGAACACTTTGACTACCTATGGTATGGTCTGTTATGTCTATTATAGCTTTGACAAGAACTGAGCGATTTCTCGCGCTCTGATTGGTCGATAAGACAACAGACCATGGAAATGACGTGATGATGGCCGGCATTCTCGCGCGAGTCGCGTTTTATTAGGTGACTCGCGGTTCCACTTGAGTTTTGAACATTTTGACGACATTTCTATATGAGTCGATATGAGTACTACAGACCATGGAAAATTGTTGTCGATTTGTTAAATAGACAATGAGAAAATGGTGAGATCGAGAAGTGGTGGATCGGCCGCGGGAGACTGGTAAGCCACCGTGCTTTCAAGAGAAGACTTGTGATGAGTCAGGTCAAGAAGTAAAAACCATGACCAGTGTGATGACGAAATAGGCGAACGAACAAGCTATAAGCATGATTAACCACATAGAGGTTAACAACGTGTTCATTGATCATCTCAAAACACTCAATAACGAAACTTAAAACAAGATTTAAACGTTGTCACTATGATATGACCAATGCAAGAACTACAATGTGACGGAAAACGCACAGTCTAGCCCTTGGGATATGTGAATTTCACCAAAGTAATTTTTAGATCAATTAAACGCTTGAAGTTTATCGGGAAGTTGGTTTTCCATTATGGATCTTTCCATGACTGAATTTCACGCCGTAAACTAGAAATGACGAAACGAGCCCTCTTAAATCATACAGTCCTTTTTTTCCTGACTTTGACTGTGCGCTTGTTAAGTTATGTATCTGAGGGTGCATGTCAATTCTTACTGTGTAAACAAATTAATGGCAGCGACAAAGAAGCCATAAACCAAGTGTATTTAATATTCATGAAGTTACTTTTCCCTTTATAACACTCAATTAGTCTTGTCAAAGTGAAAGAGTGTTCCACGAAATTTAATATAGACGAAGAGAAAGAAGTAAATAAACAAAAAGTGACAGCATGTTTGCAACACTTGGCAACGAAGGTTTACAATGGTGGAAGAGGGAAAAAACTGTTAACCTGAAACAGCTCGGCTTGGTGATTAAGCAAAGCAAAGAATAGAGCGCGTCAATCAAGAAGCTGTTGACAAAAATAGAGAGGTTCTAACAACGATTCCTGCGGGAGAAAGAAACGCAAGGTAAATAATTAAGCAATGATGACATTTTTCTTTAATACTAGGATATACTGGCGGGATTTTTGTGAATATTTGGCATTCAGCCTGATTGGTCCAAGTTCATATTCCTTGAGAGCATTATACGGTCTTATACAATCTTATTCTTCTTCCGAAAGAGTTTAATAGGAAACGCCGCTACAACCCGCTCTTGGCTTTCAGTTTTCGTGATTCATAATTTGTAAGCTGCGCTTCGTTCATTTTTTAAACAGAGTTTTAGGTAAACATGTCGGTTAAGAGACCTCTAATCTGACTAGTGAAATACCTTTTAAGTAATTATTTCATGAAAGTAGAGCTCTTTTCCTTAATTTAAAGGGGCACGTTTTTTATTAAAGGTCGCAAACAACTTAATCAGTAAGTTTTTACCTACGCTTACAAGACGTCTCTTATGTCAAAGCTACGAAGGAATTTTGATCGAAATTCAGTCTGAGTCATTCGATTTGAAGCGAAGAGTCGAGGTAACCCAATATATTATTCAGTTACTCTTCTTACAACTGCATTGAACCGGCGTATATTGACGAGTAAGTCAGTGAAATTCGTCTTCTTCTGTTTTCACTTGCGCGGTGTCGAATTCACAACATTCTTCAGCTTCTCCTCGCGTCACAGGATTAACTGATACGTTTTAGCATTTTATGTATTTGAAAAAAATAATGATAACTGGTTAAATATAGACCATACGTGGGAATATTTCAGTATTTACTCCATTCCTAAAAACATTCTTTATTAGGGGTAAGCAAGAAAGTGCGACAAAGACTGCATCAAAACACTGCCTTTCATCTCCTTGAAAAGCACCTGCGTTTCACTGAAACCTTAATAACTTTCACCTCACCGCTTATAACAGAGGTATCCTCGTTAAAAGAGAAAAATCGATTATGTTGTGTAACTTTTAAATGGCTTGCGTCAATGATATTAATGAATCAAATTTGCTAACTTGTCGTTTAAATTCCGGTATTCTGCCCCGCATGCCAGTAGCATTAGTTTTTAAATCACACTACAATGCCATAACATATGGCACATGTAGTATACTTACCATGTCAGTATACGTGTTAAAAGAGCCAGTTCACTGACAATCAAAATTTGTATTAATTTTGATAGATTCTTTCCAGCAGTTTTCAGCACGCTCATTGTACCGGTCATAACTAGTCTACAGAAGTGCAATTAATGAAGGATTAAACGCTGTTTGAAATGTGCCTATTTTATCATCCCTGAGTTAATATTTTTAGGTTAGCACTTACAATCCGTTAACAGCAAAGATACCTATCGATTCAAAGCATCAGACCCATACAAAAGCGTGCAAATAAACCCTATTTCACCACCATCAAATGGTCTGATTTCAAAATAATTGATTTAACTAGATTTTTATATTTCTTTACTTTGCGTGTCATATTCAGCTAGTCACATTATCTGTGAACACTAATGTGTTTGTGCATGGTTTGAGCGCTCACTGCATAAACTGCACCACAATGCAAGTTTGTTTTTTTCATTTTTTTTTTGCTACAATTTCATATAGCCAGTCTGTTCTATTTACTGTCCTTTCACCTTCCTAATACAGTCGACTCTCATATAACCGACGCTTCCATAATTTTATATGAAGAAACACCTCTGTAAAACGGACACCTAGAGTTGGTCCCCGCCTTTCTTTACTTTCTTCATTTGACTCTCTATAAGACATACACCTCTGTAAAACAGACACCTAGAGTTTGTCCCTACCTTTCTTTACTCCCTTCATTTGACTCTCTATAATACGGACATCTCTGTAAAACGGACACCTAGAGTTGGTCCCTGCCTTTCTCTACTCCCTTCATTTGACTCTCTATAAGACGGACATCTCTGTAAAACAGACACCTAGAGTTAGTCCCTACCTTTCTTTACTCCCTTTATTTGACTCTTTATAAGACGGACTTCTCTGTAAAACTGACACCTAGAGTTAGTCCCTACCTTTCTTTACTCCCTTTATTAGACTCTCTATAAGACGGACATCTTTGTAAAACAGACACCTAGAGTTGGTCCCTACCTTTCTTTACCCCCTTTATTTGACTCTTTATAAGACGGACACCTCTGTAAAACAGACACCTAGAGTTGGTCCCTGCCTTTCTTTTACTCCCTTTATTTGGCTCTCTATAAGACGGACACCTTTGTAAAACAGACACCTAGAGTTGGTCCCTGCCTTTCTTTACTCCCTTCATTTGACTCTCTGTAAGACGGACATCTTTGTAAAACAGACACCTAGAGTTAGTCCCTACCTTTCTTTACTCCGTTTATTTGACTCTCTATAAGACGGACATCTCTGTAAAACAGACATCTAGAGTTGGTCCCTACCTTTCTTTACTTCCTTCATTTGATTCTCTATAAGACGGACATCTCTCTCAAAGGGACACCAAGTGAAGGTCCGTCTTAGTAGCGAGACTTGACTCTTTTAAACGTAACGAAAATAAATCTTCGCCTTATGTCATTTTTTTTTCTATTTATGTTTCAAAAGGCACCCGAAGTATTTTGTATTTTTTCTTACATTCCTTTTTCCATGTACCTGCCAGTGAACATTCTGGTCTTTGCTGCTAGAGAAGCTACACTCTTTTTCTATGAGAATATATTTTATAAGAATATCGAGGCTGAAATTTTCAAAATTTTTAAGAACATGATAAGAATAAATTCAAGGCTGAGATTTTGAAAAGGATATAATTTTGTGTGTTGAAAATCTGTAAATGCAATGCAATTATATGTTTTACCTAATAACCGTGATATTATTCCTTTCTCTCAACGGCAAAAATAGCCACCAAAACGAAAAACAAAACGAGCATCAACCGCAATTTATACCGGCCAAATACATTCTAAAACGGAAAAGTCAAAAGATATAATTTTAGAATTATACAAAAAATATTTTCAACCTAAAATCGGTTGGAAAATAAGAATAGAGAATATTCAGCTTGGGTCGAAAAAAACAGCAACAACATTCTTATAAAAAGGAAAAAGTGGATGCGAGAGGCCAAACTAAAACACTTAACTAATCTGACCAAAGGCTGAAAAGAAACCTATTAAATAATTATTCCGTGCCCGACCTCCCTTATAATCAACAACATTTTCTTAGATCTTCAACCGAACGAAACAAAGGTTGACTACCCTTGAATACCTACCACAAGATACTGTATAACAAGATACTTACAAATGACTTAAACGGGAGACAAACGGCGTTGTTAATATAATAACTAAACCTTAGTATCTGCCTACTATGTCACTCAACGATATTTCGATTAAACAAAGGGATTGTTTTAAGGTTTTGATTCCTGTTAGCTCTGTTCCTTTATGTGCTCACCTGAGTAAACCTCGTGGTTACCACTATAAAGACCTCCAAACTGTGTGAACAGTGTGAAATAATTGCGCAAAATTGTCGTCCTGATCTATAGCTTCAGAATTACCGATACCAAATTAATAAGAGTTTCACTTCAAAGCGCGTCACTTGTATATAGTACAAAGTTATCGCAGTTTGGGAATTCACAACACGCCGTGGTCCTATTATATTAACCATGTAAGACCATGAACAATACCGCCTGGTTTCCATCCTCGTGCATGTAATCTACCACGGTCTACAGTGGTCTGGCGACACGATCGGAGATGTTTTCTTTGTACGAATTCAGGCAATTCAAGACACTGCCAAGAAATGTCAGGCTTTCAATCATTTTAGCGATGGCGGCGAGGCTATGTTTTTGCCCCTCAATTCTGGTCCGAAAATGGCGCCCATTATATGTCTCCTCGAGTCACAGATTGGTCACCGATCGTGTTCCAGATCATATGGAAGCCGGGTGATTTTATTACAGTTAGTATTTCTTTTGAAATTTCCATTGTTTGTTTCGATTGGTTGCAAACTAAGGCTATGCTAACTCTTCACTGGTTAGCGCTATTTCGCTACGGGCTTTTGTTTAAACACTAGAACGGAGATTTCGGCGCGATTTCTGTAACGGAGTGAAGCTGAGCTGCGCCGATCTCTAAAGTGTAACCGTCCTCAGACGTTAATAAGGCCGAAGATGGGTAAAAAAGGGTGGTGGTAAGACGGGGTGGACATGGGCACCCAGCGCCAAACAACCTACTCCTAAATATGCTGTAATATTTATCCCTAACAACATTCAAAATACTTTCAGGAACTTTCAAGATGGCGAACCAGCCAGATGCCAATTCTGGCCGCCCTCCTCCTATGATCGATAATCCTAACTTCAAGGAAGAATCGGTGATCGTCTCATGTACGCTTTACGTCATCATTGCCTTTTTAGCAGTATTTGGAAACGGACTTGTTGTGGGATCCTTTATTCGTCATTCTCGCCTTCGCACGATAACAAACTATTTTGTTGTGAGTCTCTCAGTGGCGGACATTCTTGTTGGAGTAATTTCCATTCCTATATGGATTTCGATGCTACTTTACTCGTCTGGGGGACCTACCCTACAAACAGTTTACTACGTCTTGGATCTTTTTGCTGGCACCTGCTCGATTTTGCATCTGGTGGCCATCAGCTTAGAGCGCTTCTTTGCTGTGGTATATCCAATTCGTCATCGAAACACGACTGCAAAAGTATACTACGTCTTCCTTGTAGCTGTGTGGGTCATTCCAGCCGCTGCTTGTGGCTCCTCAGTGGAGTTGAGAAACGTGAATCGGGAAGCCAACATGCTGTTTTTGTTTATTGCATTTTTTGTCATTCCCTTACTCGTTATTCTCTTCACCTACGCGCGAATTTGGCGCGCTGCTAACAGTCGAATACAACCTGGCCGGGACACCTCACGTACAATGAAGCGTGACATGCGCATTGCAGTTACAATCGCTCTCGTGATTGGTTTTTTCGTCGTTGCGTGGTTACCTTTCTTTATCGTTCAATTGCTTATAGTGTTCTGCAAAAAATGCCGACCAGAAATTTTCAATAGGAACCTTCTTTTGTTTGTCAAGTTCATGCACTACAGTAATTCAGCGGTAAACCCGATTGTCTATGCCGTTAAAATCCCAGAATTCCGTCGGGCCTTCAAGCAGTTGGTGGGGCTGTGTTTGTGTTGCTGCCCTACTTGTTTGACTAATGAAGGTAACTCCCGCACAGTAGCAGAGCTTCTGTCGGCTACAGATATGCGAGTGACTTCAAACAGCTCTAGGGATAGAGCATTGTCGCAGTGAAGAAATTCAATCAACTTTCAAAACATAGTTAATAAAGTGTAATGCGCGGTTATGGAGCTCGCCAAAATCTTTTATTTGTTATATGTTTTTGTGGATTTGACAGTGTTCAACCTTCAAAAGTACTCCTATCACTCCTACTGGCATTTTGATCTTACCGACCAAATAAGGGTGCGTTCGATTGACCGTATTCCGGAATATGAACACGCAAAAGCTTTGTTATGTTGCAAATCTCTTGTGCCGTGATTTTTTGGCCGCTTAAGCTACAGTCATCGGGATATCTCATTTCAAGTAGATTTCTAGTTATTACAAAACAACGAACGCCTAAATTATTGATTTCAAGGGTTTGTTCCATTTATTCTGATTCCGAAATACGGTCAATCGAACACGCCCTAAGATTAAGCGTCCCATTAATTTATTCCGTCACAAATTGTGAACAACAACAACAAAGGATTCTGCAACGTCTGAAGGAGCTCCCAACACAAACTGCAGCACCGTAGTTTTGGTCAGTTGATGTTTGCCGTGTCTCAATTTCAACTACCGTGTAGCATGAGTTTTATTTTGCGGATTGGCGATTTTTTGTGGTTTGCGGGAACAAATTTTTGCTGTTCGAGATGACTGAAATTTCTGGTGGGAACTAATTTTTGCGATTCTCCGTTCAAGAAGCAGAATATTTAAGTGGAGCAAACCTTAATACGGTATTTTCAACTTTTATTTTACGGTATGTTGAGTCAAAATTCACTCTACTTACATATTTAATGGAGAATAATACGGTAATCACTGTAATATCTTACTGAACAAACTCAAAGGGACTGAACAACAGCAAAACAAAACAAAAGGCTATCCCTACCATACACAACAAGTCCATTAAAAGCAGAGTTTTTAATTTGACTAAAGGTAGTTAATTTTTGCGGCGTTTTATTTTGCGGGTTTTTTTTTCTGCGGGAACTAATTTTTGCGGATCGAGGTCAATCCGCAAAATTCGCAAAAATTAGAACCCGCAAAATTTTCATGCTACACGGTAGTTTGATGCTCTCAAAAATTAAATGGACAGAAGTGTTTATATACTAAAGGAATTTCAGTACTCGAAGAGTGACCTGGTCTTATTGCCACTGAAACGTACTATATATACTAACGAATTAAAATAGTTGTAAATGAGAATAATGATGATGATTTAATACTTGATATCTCGAGTTTTAAGTATCCATACAATGATTAAACCCTCATTAGAAATACACTGTTAGAATACGTTAAAAAGCTTATTTGGCTAAAGATGGGCAAGGTTGACTAGAAGTTGTTTAACGTGTCTTCGTCAGGCCGACATAAAATATAAAGTTTGCCAGCGTTATTAACCTATGCCACTGATATTAATATTGTAAAGGAAATAAAGGGAGATGTAAAGAATCAACCATAAGAGGACACAGAAAAAATCTGAGCCCCAGATGGGATTCGAACCACGACCCTCCGTGTTCTAGGTCGAATGCTCTAACCTCTGAGTTACTGAGGACTCGTTGGCGAACAAGGGTCATTTTTGTGGGTTGGACTTGCGAACCGCATCTCGCAGTGATGGACTGTGTGACTGCGAGATACGGTTCGCAAGTCCAACCCACAAAAATAGAGGATGTTAGCATCAACAACGAGTACGAGTACGAGAACGACTTCAAGCCGTACTCGTACTCGAAGTCGTTTTCTCAGCTTTCTATGTTAGCGATGACACCGAGTTCGAGTTTATAGAACTGTGTAGGAAATATCGCGTTCGGTTGCTTTTCCTCGACTTCAAAAGCAGTATTTTACATAAAACATAATAGAAGGAATGTTCAAGATGATAAAGAGAGGCTAGAAACGAAAAGAAACTGCATTAAATTATCGGAATTTACCTTTGAAAACCAGCTCTTCCCAGTCGTTCTACCCACTTCGAGTTTTTGGTGAGAACTCGTCGTAGTGCAACTTGACAGGACGACTTGAAAACGTGGAGATGCCCAAAAAGGATGCACAGTACGCAAAATCGCTGATCTTGTTCTAGAACTCGTACTCGTTGTCGATGCTAACATGCTCTAATGACCCTTGCTCGCCAACGAGTCCGCAGTAGCTCAGAGGTTAGAGCATCCGATCTAGAACACGGAGGGTCGTGGGTTCGAATCCCATATCTGGGGCTCAGATTTTTTCTGTGTCCTCTTATGGTTGATTCTTTACATCTTCCAGTGTTATTAAAGTAGAAAAAAGATAGCTGAAAAAACATGTCAAAAACCATTAAAAGAAAAACAAAATTAACGTATTATTTTTGTCTGTGTTTTGTTTCTGACGCTGTTTTTTAAAATTAAAAAAACTGCTGGAAATAATAATAATAATAAAAAAAAAATTTGTAGTTTTAGTGTCCTGAAATAACTGCGGTGTATATATAAAAATAAATAACAAGCAACAAACCCGGCGTCGTTTACGCCAAAAAATTGTAGATTGTGCTATGATTGAATGCCCTTTTCTATATCTAGCCTGATTTTTGAAAAAGTAGGTTCAGCGAAATCATCGGGAGAAATGGCTATTGTTCTCGTGACAATTACTGTCGGTGAAAGCCTTTAGGTGTGTCTGTACTGTCGCAATTCGTAATAATCATCGCACTTTGTAATACCTGTCGCAATTTGTAATAAATCCATCGCACTTTGTAATACCTGTCGCAATTTGTAATAAATCTTGTCGCACTTTGTAATAAAAAAGCTGTCGCAATTTGTAATAACAGTCCATCGCACTTTGCAATAAACTAAGCTGTCGCAATCTGTAATAATTCCATCGCACTTTGTAATAATTTTTTGAGAGTGATTCAACTTACCTTGTCAATGCCAAAATATGCAAGGTACTTCATAAACAAAGATGATGACGTCTGCTAGCACGTAACATCTCCGCTCATTCAAACCATTTAACTTTATTAACAGTCCTAAACATATATATTTTTTAACTTAATGTTGATTAGTTATCTGACTTACGAAATGCTGTATTCTTAAACCTTGCTACTGTACTAGGTGGTTTGCATTCAATGGTTACCCGGCGGATGTACTTCCATATATGGCCAATACTGGGATGTGCCTCTGGACAGAGCATTGTCAGAGTACAGGATCTAGACAGAGCTAGACACACTAGACAAAAACGAGCCATTATTAAAAAGCATTTAATTTCCACAAATCGTAACATCCATCCTAAATCATTCGAATAAGGAAAACAGGAAAGTTCAAGCTTTCCTTTTTGGATCTCATAATACGTCGACACAACACCTTCCTTGCCAAACGCGCAATCTTAAAGAAGTAATAATTGCTTCCATACTTTGGCCAACTTAATCAAACGAGGCCTGGAAAGATTCAAAATGTTTACTGTAAATAAACAAAAAAAGTCACCAAAACCGTCGAACCACACCAGAAACATAAGCACAAAATCCAATTAGTCGCTGGCCAATACCTTTGCATGCACCTGTTTTTATAAAACTCACTTGGGGTCTAACACTGAGCCGGCTGGCCAGTTGGTCCATTATTCTCTCTTGATTTGGTCCCATATAGGAACAAAAGGAGTACTCATTCCATCCTAAAACAATTTTTTCTATATGGAGCCCTCTAAAGCAAATACCATGAGGATAGTAAAAAATTCTTCCCTGCGTATATACAACAAGACCTTGCAATTCTTCCGAGCGTGTTCAGGATTACTTTTTTTCCCACAAGATGGAAAGGATGGAATAAACCATCCATTAATACTTGAGTTACCCTATCTAAGGATCAAACCAAAGACACAAGGCCAACAAGGTAAAAAATGATACTCTTGCGCATGTGCGTGTACTGACAGTACGTGTCTTTTTACTCTCCCAGTTACCGTCCATTTATTTTCAAATTTTAATGCCCGTCTCAGTAAAATCCCTTTAAAAGTAACGGAGAGCTGAAGAAGCAGCTCAAGGAAGCTGAAAAAGAGTTGAAGAAGCAGGAGCAACGAGTTACGGACCAAGAATGTATTGTTAGTTAAATGTCAATAGTGAAAGCCGCGCTTCGGCCATCTTGAATCAAGAAGATGAAGCGAGCCTTGAGTTCAACGGCCAAGAGTTTGATGGTACTAGGCTGCAGGAGCGTTTGCCCAGCCTTCACGACATTGATCTTTTTAGCTTAAATCTTGATGAAAAGTCTAACTCTGACTCTGAGCTCTCACCTTTCCGCCCCATTCGTTGTAAATATCATTCACCGCACAGATTATATCAATTCAAAGATAAGTTAAGCCGTCAATCTAATTCTAAACAGTTTTCTCTTATACATAGAAATATACGCAGTCTCAAGCACAATCTTAAAAACTTTCAAACTCATTTATTAAATGAGCTCAACTATCGTGCATAACAACTCCTTCTCCTTAATTGAATGGGGGATAATATATTTACAAATAAACTTGATGGTGATATTATTAGTGGTAAATGTAATTTCGGATATTACTGATCACTTTACTCAATTTTGTATTGTGTGCTCTCTTACAGTAATTGGTAAAAACGAGAAATGCTCTTTTCGTGATTACTCACACATTTCAGAGGAAAATTTTTTACATGATTTATCACAGATTGATTCTCAGACTTTAATTTCTGAGAGAGAACCTGATGTTGACAAGTTATTCTCTGTCCTCTATACTACGCTAAATAAAGTTGGAACAGTATTCCAGATGTTATGAGACAGCTCCCAAAATATAGATTCAAGAAAAAAATAACTGAATCCTTATTTCAAATCTTCTGAAAACAGGATTCTTATCTTGATATAGATATGTTGATAAATGAAATGAAAAGAATTTAAACTTTTCTTGTTTCTATTTGTGTGCTTGTGGCTTCGTTGGCCTCTACGTCTACAAGTTTTCTATCACTCCTCTAGCCGCTTGTACATGTAATTATTGTAATTTTGTAATTGTTGTATATAGTTATGTCGTTAG
Source organism: Porites lutea (assembly GCF_958299795.1). NCBI lineage: Eukaryota > Metazoa > Cnidaria > Anthozoa > Scleractinia > Poritidae > Porites > Porites lutea. The sequence continues at coordinate 12,597,868 of NC_133204.1, forward strand.
AAAAATATTGTATACTGGGTAATAGACACGTGTCCATACTACCTGCCTCGATTAGCTCCTCTATTCTGCAAGTAGTCTGTATTTGCAATTTATTTATTGTGAATTTAAACAAATATAGCTTGAGGTTAAAAGGCTCAAAATCCTCAAAAACCATACACTATCAGGCGGTACTTACCTACCTAGCCCATCCATATATGGGATTTTCCACCCCCCCCCCCCCCCCCCCTCCAAGACTTCACGTGTCACGTGGCAAGCAAACATAGATTTGGACGACGAATACTAGATTATTCATGAATTTTCTGTTGTTAAATGTTGCTTTTGTTATTTAAATATTTTTGAATTTAAACATGACTCATATCTTTTTGGTGATATGTCACAGGAAGTTTCATGTCTTTCATAGAAGCGATTCTAGTTGGTCACGTGATTAATCAAGGCAGAAAAATTTATAGCGGAAGACATGCATGTTTGACCAAAGAACATGACACGGTGATGTTACGTACTAGCAGACGTCATCATCTTTGTTTATGAAGTACCATGCATATTTTGGCATTATATTAATGTTAACGAAGTAAGTTGAGTCACTCTCAAAAAAGTATTAATATATAGATTTAGCCAAGCCTAAAAGCGGGGCCCCCGTTTAGTACTTTCATTTCCCTTTAAACTGTAAAAGCATTCTAAAATATTGCGAAGGAATTCACAAACGTTTTTGACTATAGTTTAGTGTCGAGGTCGGTTAACTCGCTATGATTTTTGTCTAAACTTTCGTCTGCCATTAGTACGGTCTTTCTACCTACAAAGTCATAGAGTATATTCTACAAAAAAACACAAGTGATCAATGTACTGTATTCTATCCTGATGAAATTAACCATTCTATTTGCGTAAATGTATTTAAAAGATTTGAACACGCTACTGGGTAATGCAGGACACAACTGTCGTCATTTTCGTGTTAAAACGAACACCTCGGTAAAATAAATGTTTACTCCAAGGTATAGTAAAATGTATGGAAAAGGGCTTAGATATAACTATCTATATAAAAACACATTTAGAAAGTTCCGCTAGCGTTTTTTACTTAAGTTAGCTTGATATCGAGGTTCCAGTATATAGCTGCATGGAAGCAAAATAAATGTAAATGTTTTTCTTTTTTATGTTATAATTAAATTGAGTTATGCACGCCACTCAATTTGAATTATTAAACAGTAAAATTATTAAGCACTCAAGAATCTATTACTGAACTTCAGGGTTTCCTCCAATCCTATAATTCATAATCATGGGCAAAAAACCTTCTCTGCTTTACCCTACGAGCCGAGGTTTCTCTCTTGCATGGCTTTTAGCAGGGTATCTCTGCGTCTGGCTCAACGATAAAAAAAACCTTGCATGGTTGTATTACACAGATAAAGGGAACTGAAACACTTTAGGGTCATATGCTTCTTCTAAGTTTTATAAAAGTATTTTATTGAATATAATGTCACTTATTATTAAAAAGGCTGTTAATGGTTGTTCAGCTCTGCTTTTTCAGCATCATCATCCTCTTCAAACCTGGAGCCCCTGGGTTGAATGTTTTTTGAGCGGGCATGCAAGCACCCTTAAATTCAAGTTACCAGGTACATGTATATGAAAGTAATAAAAGGTGAACTGAACTACTAGGAAGGTTCTTTACGCTCTGTTTTCCTGACTCTCATTCTTATGATAGAACAAAAATAACGTATAGGTGAAGATAATTGTCTTCGCGAGATTATAAAAAGGTGTTGCCATAGTGACGGATGTCTGTACTAAGGGAATTTACAAAAAAAAAAAATCATAAGGGCTCTTTCCAGGCTCAGTACAATAAAACAGACATTTTCAAGCACGTCTTCCGAGCTTTCCCCCAAGGTAAAAGTTGTTTCCATTACAGACCTTAAGCATTGCACAGTTTTGGAGAATTAAGAGTACGCGACTTGCCAACATAACCGCTGTGCCAAAAAATTTGTTCTCGGCTTTCAAGGAAAACACGCATTAGACCAACAACAAGGGCTAAAAGTTGTATACGTACCAACAATAGCTAACAGGTTTTTTATGCGACTTTGTAGTTATCTTACCTGTCAGTCCCAATGATATGAAAGAAAAATGGGAGCCTTGTTCCCAGGGTATATCTTCTTCCCATCCTCTGGAGTGCTACTTCAATTAAGGGACTAAAGCTTTATTAAAAGATCACCGGTTCAGTAACAGCAATAAAAAAAATAACACTAAACTTATATACGCAAAGTTATAGTTAAAATGGAGATGGCGTCGCCTCCGTTTCGTGCGTGACGACAAAACGAATGGCTGCGTAGGCGAGACTACGTTGTGACGAAGGCTACCGAGATTAACCCTGGGATCGAGTTGGAGCACATCCCGCCAAAGTGCCACAAAAGCCAACTAAGCTGCTGGCAGCCGGCATTATTCTTTCGCGCGTTTTTTGACGTTTTTAAATTGGCAAACTGCTTGAAATTTTAGTTCGCAATATTCTCGGAGCTAGCGTGTCAAGACAAGGTGAGAAGTAAATGAATAATTTTATCAGTTGCTTTTTTTATTTTGCACAACTGTGTTTTTGCAGGATAAACCTGCAGAAATAGCATGAGCAAAAGAGCGAGCGGCAGAAATATTTTCAAAACTAATTCAAGACTTACTTGTTTGTTCCCTTTTACACAGTGTTCTGCAGTATGGACATACAAGAAGGTGATAAAACAGTTGAGATATAAGCTTGAGCTCATCTTTCATACAAACTTCGTCTTTACTTTTGTTTCCTGTAAAAGTACAGTTTCATTGGACTTCAAAGAAATTTGTATAGGAATTGTGAAAACCAGTAATAGCTACCGACTATTTAAGGCTCAACTGAAACTATAAGCTTAAGTTAAACATTAAGGTTAACTTTAAATGAAAACTTCTTATAATGAATGTATAATAAATTAAGGTAGTTACTCATGAGGTAAACGTTTAGCTGTTGGTAAAATCGATTTTTACGTAGTTAAAACGTTTCTGTGGACTGTACAACTTGTGGTTGCCTACCGGTACTCCAATTGTCCAAATCATTGTGATCTCTGACACGAAAGCCATCCGCTAACCGCGGTTTATTGAAGATTATAGACTTTCAAAAGCGATATCATATAACAAAGGTTTATATTTTCCAAGGTATATTATCCGCAAGGTACAGCGAATCATGGTGCATAGTCTTGGATTTCAAATGCAGCTTGATAAGGCCTGATATAGACTATTAATGGTTTCCAGGAACCAGAACGGTACATATCATCACCCAAAAGTAAATTGAGGGGATATACTCCAGGAGTGGTTCGTAGTTTTTAGCTTATGTTCTGGTAACGTGGTAGTCCTGTGCTGCTATCCTCCTGCACCCTATTCAAGACAAGATCGTTTCATTTTACTAGACTGTATAAACAAGACATGAATCCAAATATCACACTCTGTTAAATGTAATGGAAACTACAAAAACCTAACATTTCACCAATTTAGCAGACATTAATTTGATCAAATGTTCAAGGTCCATTTCCATCTAACTGACATGGCTTTTATAAATGATGTTTAAGGGTTGTTGCAACACTATATTCAGCACTTAAGTTAAATATGATTTAAGTTAAAGAGATTTCCTCTCAAAGTAAGACTGTGTTTTCAACATGTTGCAGAAAATGCCATTGGAGGTGCTGTGGCTGAAGGTAACAACATGCAAGGTGAGCAAATCACAGTATCTGTTTGCTTTAACCATTTATTAAACTTGAGTGATATCACAGTTGCTTAAGTCTTGAGTGCCTGTGTGAGATCTTCATTACAATTTATTATACAAAAAAGCCTGTAGACTGCACTATTGTGAAAGCAACAATCTTCTTATTGTAAGAGCAACAATGTAATGTATAATGTATCTTTGTATGCTGTGAGCATATATTAGGACAACTACGTACAGAAGATGAAGAGATCACACCATGTGTGAAGTATGTTACTGGGAAGTAGTTGAACCCCTGTGGGTTAAAAGAGAACGAAAAATTATAAAACTATTTTTTGTGAGTTTGCTTACAGAAAATGGCCATGTTTTAGATGTTCTCTTGTTTCAGTTGGTTAGTACGAGAGGTGATTCATATGTATGTTTATTTTCAGACAATCCTAATGATGATCCAGATCCAAGTAAGATAAATCATGTTATGAAATTTTGTGTTTTATGTTAATATGATAATATTATGGTTATAAACATATTGTGGTTGACAACAAGAAGATTCTTTGGATATTTACTATTAAACTACATCGTTTGATACAGCTGTATAATATTGTTCGATGGTGTATGACCTTACTTCTACCAGGAAGTTTGTTTGTTTGTTTTTTTACCGAAAATGTGAGAAACCAAAACTTTTTACTTTCAAAAACATACAGTAATCTTTTTATGTAGGCTTATTACACTATTTCTCCAGATAAGAACATTTCTCCAAGCAGTATAATTTTACAGCAGTACTTATACAGCAATTAAACCACGTTGGGTACCAGAAGCATATAACCTCTGTCGGTACCAATCTAATAGTTGAAAACAACAACAAAAAACAACACTGATGCTATTTACATCATAACAACGTTTTCCTTTGCTAGTGTAGCTATTAGATTATAGTTATTTTCTTAGTCTCTATTGTGTTGTGTTGCGCCATTAGTTGTAAGGCTATTAAATCCACGATGAACCATGCAGACGGGTTTATCAGGTTTATCACTGAGAAATTTGGCCTCACCGAGCTGACGCCTGAGTTAACGCAATACTTGTTGTACGATATAAAACACTAGAAGTCAACAGTTGGACATGATGTTCTCCTACCAATCCTTTAGTGTATATCCCTTGCTAAATAAGCACAGAAAGTGGCATTTATACTCTGTAAATACATTATATGAATGTATTCTTCTAGTTAATTGTGGGGGGTCTGCAGAGTAATTTTAATGCACTAACTCCCCTCCCTCTCCGCTGGTGTCTATTGACACGCAGACAACGTCGCTTCCCGCAATGTTGGAACAGGTCATCGTATTTTCTCAGTTTTAATTCACGGATTTTTTTTTTTTTTTTTTTCAGGGAACAATGGCCAACCTCCGAGTAAGTTAAATGCCAACAACCTCCTGATAAGATGTGATCTTCTAGGCTGGGCTATAAGCCCTTTTTCAGGCTAATTTGCAATGGCATATACCACTGTGACGATCATATCTTCGTTAGAAACCTTTTTAATATTGATACCGTGAACAACAAACAATATATAAACTTAATGGCGAAAATTGAAAACGGAGTAGAAGGCAAGGTCTATTCACACGTAGACATATTTCCGTCTGTCGCTTCTCACGATGTTTGAACAACTCATGATACTTTCTCAGTTTTAATGCACAATTTCTTCTTCTTTTTTTTTTGTTTTACAGTAAACAATGGACAACCACCCAGTAAGTTGAATGCTAAGGGTCGTTTATTACAACATAGTCCAAGTGAGAAAATCAACAGAACCGGCAAATATTTTGTTTAGAGGTGGCTTATTTTAACTCTTTTCTGACGGTCAAAATTGGACATAAATCAAACCATGGAAAACAGTTCTCGTCAAAAATTCATAAAATATTTATTACACGCTTAAATTGTGCAAGTAATATACCATTTTAAAGCTTATTTACTGTAGAATTATATCGATCTTCTAAAATTCTACAAGCTACAGATTAAGTCTACATTCTTTGCCGTTCAAAGTGGGTTGTAGCTTGGAAAACGTACCTTTTGAAACAGTGTTTTCAACAAAATTGTCAACATGAGCCCTCAAATTAAATAAAAAGTAGAGATTTCTGTTTCCACAAAGGTTGTTGATGCTAAAAATCTGTAAAAATATGGCTCGAACGGAACGCGAGTGAGAGAGTACTAAACAAAGGCTCACCTTCTGGCGTTTTTTCCTTGAAATTCTGCCATACAAATCCTTTACAAAGTTTGGGGTGTGTTCGAAGGAATATGAGGAAAAAAACAATATTTCTGGCTATATTTTGTCATTTTTCATGAAATAAAAAGCTTCATGCACAGAAAACGTTCTTTTCAGAAAGTACGTCATGTAAGACAACCGCTCCCCACAATTTTAACGCTGACCAGTTGAACGGCTCTGGTACATATTTCTACCACGCTCAGTGACTTCGTCAGAAAAGAGTGAAGTGGATAAAGAAAAGGTCTTCCAAATAGACTGAAGAGGGCTTTAGAACACGGTTTTGTTAAACACTGTCTAAACTCTGTTTTGATAACCGTTTGTAAATGTTTTGCATAAGAGTTTATGTAATATTGATACCGTTAACAACAATCCAGCGTTGGCGAAAATCGAAAACGGCGTAGAATGCGGGGTCTATTGCCTTACAGACTAATTTCCGTTTGCCGCTCCCCACGATGTTGGAACAACTCACGATACTTTCTCAGTTTTAATTCACATTTTTTTTTTCAGGGAACAATGGACAACCTCCTAATAAGTTGAATGCTAAGGGTCGCTTATTACTACATAGTCTTAGTTAGAACGCGGTTTAAGAAAATCAACAGAACCGGCAAATATTTTGTTTACAGATGAATAAAATAAAATAGTCTTCTGAATTGAAAACGCCTTAGAATACGGTTTTGTTAAACTCTGTGTAAACTCTGTTTCAGTAACCGCACCTAAATGTTGTGCGTGAGAATTTATATATAAGTCTAATGTTACTGAATCCTCATAATATTATCCAGAAATGATAGCTATTGTAGTTTCATTTTGTCAGTTTAATAACATGCAATTTCTTTAATTTCAGTCGATCGTCCAATTCCTCCTGGTAAGTACTGAATGTATAATTTTGTTTGCTTTTATGTGATAAGTTTCGGAGACTCGTACAAAAAAATCATAAATTAATTGGGTTAGGTTACTTTTTTGTTTTCGATAATTCTGCCCTCAGTTCGCCTTGCATAGGTTAAACAGTAACGCAAAATTGATGCTGCCATTTTTAAATTGCAGATGACAATAAGAAGGAGAAGTGGAGTCGTTTTAAAAACAGTACGTTTTCGTCAAAAATTTTATTTTAAATTATTCTATTAATCTGTTTCCATTCCAAGAAATGAAGGTTATAGAAAGTCAGCTTACTATGTGTACTATGGTTTTCTTATGAGTGTTCATTCGACTATTTTTTGTGTCCCTGAAGTCCCAATCACTCGTGAACAAACTTGTTTCCTGACATTAAAGTCATATAATAAATTGGAATCTTTGGTCAGCTATATATTCTCTTCAAAATATTAGGCTTGGTGGTAACATTTGGTCGTCTTACATATCTGCATAATTAATTGCATAAGCTGCTTTTGGGCTTGTGGAGGATAAAGATTAAAGCCTAAAGGCTTTGGTGCCACTCTTTCTGCTTTAATTGTAAAATGACTTGATCAGTTGCTTTCATATCAGTGGCACTGGAAAGTCGTGGAATTTTTTTGTGGCATTTTCCACAAGTAGAAAGTCCTGGAAAATAGAATACACTTCCTGGAAATCTATAAACTCAGCAAACAAAGTTGTTTCTAGGTCCCATTTTGTAGGGTGATTGTCCAAACCACTTGATTTTTAGTCTTGCATAACTGGCATTAAAGCAGAATTCTGATTGTTGAGTCCTGGATGAAGGTGTCTTAAGTACTTGAAAATGCTGGAAATTATTCTGTACAGAACACTAGCTATTCAGTGGTCAGTGTATCCAACATCCCATACAGACAATAATGTTCATGATGGCCATTGGAAGTTCTGAGAGAGGCGGTTGGGGGAGGGGGACAGAGTCAAACCCTACAAATACATCTGCAGTTATTTTTGGGATGCTTGAGTCTGTAGAAGTAGTGATGATTTTTGAAAATGCAGGGAAATTCCTTTGATAGTGTTCCTCTACTTAATGTAACTCCACAGTATTTGAGGTTAAAATTATATGAGAGGGAGCTGTTCTCTTCAGGGCCTTGTTAATTGTTTTATATATTTTTTGTTTTGCAGAGAAATGTTTCAACTGTGGTGGCAGGGGCCACATAAGAGCAGACTGTTCCTCTGGGCCCTCAGAGAGGGCCAAGGGGGCCCAAAGGGGAAGGTGGAAGGGAAGAGGGGATAGGAGGCCAACGGGGGGTAGGAGGCCAAAAAATACAGGCCATAAGGGTGGCCATACAGTGACACTACAGTTCTTTTAGGCAGGCCAAAAATTGAGAAGTAGCAAACCCGGTGTTATTTGCTTATGCTTGTGTAACAATTTATATTGTATTTGATTTCATGTCAAAAATCATTATTATTAATAAAGGAGGAATTATTGCAAAGTGTATTAGGGTGTTGTTTCTGATATACTCATTTACAAAGTTGTCCTTCTTGTGGACTTGAGCAAGTTGCAAGGCAACTAAAAGTCCTCATGATCTGTATTCGTTATTCGAATTAATGCATAAATTTAATAAAAGAACCTGTAGCCTGTTCCAGACTTTTATATGGTGGAGGCTGTAAAAAATAGAGTGAGTGGGGAGAATGGGGATCCCTTTTTTTGCCTACTCTTTTCAATCTCAATCTGAATGTCTGGAACAGGCTTAAGGGGGGACACCTTCTTTTTACAGATCTCAATGCTTTTTCTTATTTTAACTAAATACATCCACAGGTAAAAAAATGATGCGGGAAAATAAAATTTTTCAAAACCAAGAAATTTTATTCTGACTATGAGGAAATTAAACTGAAACTGTGAAGACATGCAATGGAAAAGTAATAATATTAACACCACTTATGTAACATTCGGGACCTTAAGCAACAAGAACATTGATGTTCCAGACGTCAAAAATGGCAACCCGAAGTTAATATTCTCTTTCTTCTAGTGCTCTGTCTCAGCAAATTTGTATGGCATAAGTTCAAACAAAGGCATTTAGATTGGTTGTGCAAGACAGAACAGTTCCATCAAGCAAGTCCTAAAACTTCCAGTTGCTATTCATGATGCCCGGGATGTCAGCATTCTTGTTGCTTAAACTCGCTGCCATTGAAGGCAGTGCACTCAAGGTCACTGTGCTCAATGTCTCATAGATGAAAAAACTGAACTGTTCTAATAAAAGCTCCTTTAAGACAAGTATCTAAGAAGAGACAGAGTCAGATGCAGTTGACCTTTTGTGTTTCGCTGGCAGGAAACTTTTGCTTTGTTATTCTCAATATTGAGGAGTGGGAACAAGCTTCAGTTTTCTCTGCTACATTTTTACAATAGCTGCCCTTGCTCTCTCCACCTCATGTCATTGTGTGGTATAATTTTCAGCCCTGTTATTGAAAAACCAATGTATATTATTTTGCACATCAAGGACAAACCAATATTTAACAATTATTCCTCACACCCCAGTGGGCTCTGTCAGTCAATACTCATGAGGCTGAAGGCCGAATGGACTATGACTCAGCTAGAGGCTGTAAGGGCAAGAGGAATAATAATATTGTTTTAGTAAAATTCAACTAGTTGGTCAAAAACATAGAGACAAAACAACTTGAGCTAGCAAAACACAATTCAGCTGCCATTGTTTTGGTTTTTAAAGCCGGAGCTTATTGCTACTAGTGGGCTATAACATATAGCCTAGTAGTAGTTAAACCAATCAGAATGCAGCGTTGATGATAGACCACTAGTTGGATTTTACTAATAATAGTTATACCATGTGTTTTATTTATTTGTGCATCTCAATGCAAACAACGTTAACAGAACAGTAACAAGCCTCTCCAAAAAAGACCTAGCACTTAATGTTATCTGCAAGCACTGAAACAGGAATCATACATTATTAACTGAGGCCATTTTCTCCTTCAAAAAATATGAACAAGCTGCAACGTGCAAACCATGTCCCCAAAATTATTAGCAGGCTACATTTAGCCCATTACAAGAAATGACACATTATTAATTTCACTTCAGTGCCAGTGTATAGCCAGCCCTGGGGAATGAATTTGGTAAGCTATAAAATGAAGAAGTTTTGGTTTGTGACGTTAGCATACATAGGCCTGTACATGGTCCATATACACAACCATTGGGGAGGGGGAGAAGTAATAGAGTTTCAATTAAAGCAGCCTGTCATGGAGAGGAAAATAACCTTTTTGAGAGGAAAAGTGAAATTTATAATATCTTTATTTTTATCAATCAACACTTTTAATAGATTGAATGTAAATTTCTAAAGACAAAAATTAGTCCATATGGGCTCAGTTCCTCCAACGATGGTTAAGTTTAACCCACTATTTAGCCAAATTTTGAGCAAAGTGTTCTTGTCTAGGAACATGCATCTTGACCAAATGATCAAAAATATTGTTGTGCCTTACTTTGACATCCAGTCATGATCTAGAATCTAATAATACAGTCGAACCTCCACTAACGACCACCTCTCTAAAATGACTACTTTTTTTGTCTCGGTGGACAAAAAATCCATTCATTGACTCTTTTTTAAACCTCTCTACAACAGCCACTTGCCATTGTGTTGAGTTTCAACTGTACACGATTGTATTTACCTTCCGGTATATTAATCCGCTTTGCAGGAACCGGGCCCAGGTGATGAAGCAAAAGTCTCCTTATATGTTGATGATGTTGTTGAAAGAAGGACACTCCTAATAATATTTCTCTCCATAATATTAATTCTAACATCATTGCCAAAGTTAACAAGATTGTCACAAAGTTTCAAATATATGACTCAGTTTCTAATTAAAGTAAGTGCAGTGTCATGTTAATTAGATGACTACTGTAATAATTAAGTAGGTGGTGATTTTCACCCACAGATGGCTACTTGTAACAACCCTGATTGGTGCATCATACATGAATGTACTAGCCCCTGTTTCTGTTCAAATCTGCTAACCTTTCTATAATCTATATGGTTCTTTACACTTTCTGTCTGAAATCCACCTGCTCTCATGATCAGTCACGGACGATGATGTTGTTTCATTAATTAAAACCCTCTTTGGTCTGTTTCTTCCAGATATTTCCAGATAGCAAGACAGTATCGATTTCGGTGTTCTGACAGTCTGTTATGCAGGGGTCTAGCCATTGTGATGTTATCTTGTTTACAGTATCTCCTCTTCATGTCACATTATACCTCCGTCTTGTTAACCTTTTTCTGATTCTTGTGGTGGCCAACCAGGAACTGTTGAATGTTTCATTTTCTTTGCCTGCTGGGTTATATCAGCAAAATAAAAGACCAAAGACTTATCTCCAGTGGCAATTAACTTCTTCATATGATGCACCTTGTATTCCTTCTCATCTTTCTTTGTAACCAGGAGCTCAGCTCTGACAAAAGTTTAACAGTGTGTAGAGGACAGAACTCTTGACAACAGTTGTCATTGGATTGGAATTCCAAGTACTTAACAAATAGTAAGCGTGGTTTTCTTAAAAAAAATACTTCTCTTCTTCTTTTTCTAATCCATCACGTTGATGCAAGTTTTGAAAAATACCCAGCAACCTTTTTCTATTGTTTTATAGATGAAATGTACGTGCCTTATTTAAAGCTGTGAAGTGAGGCGTTCACCAAAACCAATCTTATACTTGCATGTACTCTTTTTACTTGATCATATATCTGTATCTGTTGTCTGATGCCCAGCATAAAGCTACAGCAAGACAGTTTGCAAGGTACTCACGATATGTGTTAGCAAATGTTGGTGTGAGCGGAATCAGAACACTGTCCACAAATATCTCGTCAAAACAGGCCATAAAGGGATGCTATGAATTTAAATTGGAAAATTGAAGAAATCATCCAGGTCAATCAGAGGAAAGTAGGTTTGAACAGAAATGGAGGCTATACCATCCCTTTGGTCTTCAATTGTACTTTGCGATGTGAGTACATTGTACTGTTCTAAAGTGCAATTATTAATTACAATTGTACAGGGTTGTAAAAGTTGAATTAAGAATTAAAATAGAATAATTGTTAAATAAGAGGTATTTAAAATAAAGCACGTACTATAGCATATGATTGTACTACTCTACAAATTTAACTTTGTAAACATTCCTCAAAGTCTTTTTCATTCCAGTGAAAACTTGATTCTACTGAGGTGTCCGCTGTGTTTCAGTGTGCACTGTGCATTCAGTAAATGCTCAATAAAATTTAGTCCTTTGCTTTTGATGATTCCCTGAGATAAACAAAAAGGAAAGATAATATGAAAAAAATATACCCTCTATTACTTCCCCTTTTGTCCTAAGAACACATTGCCTCAGCTTGTATTGATCTACATGAGAATGCCCTTATTTTCCTTGTTGATGATGAAAGCTGGACTCTAACAGCTATGCTGCGAACAAGAGTTAGTTTAGAACTAAATCTTATATTAAAAAATATAACCACATGTCTATTACACAGAGGAATTCCTACTTTTTACAAAACAGCAAATTTCACTGTGTAGTTACAAGAGAGTACAAAAGTCAATTTGGCGAGGTATTAAGAAAATGAAATATTTCACTAATACTTACATCTTCAGGTGTTGTTCAAGTCTTTGGACTGGTTTCGTTACTGTAGAGCAGTTAACTTGAACCAGCTTGTACCATTAATTAGCATCTGATATATGTGATATTTCTGTGGCACTCTCAACTTTACACTCTCTATACTTTTCTTGGCTGTTAACAAAAAAAAAATATTGGGAATTGCCACATGTGAACTGGATGTCTAAAAGACCTTGCATTTGTGAGATATATCACTGGTGCAAATAAATATGATCTAGCTCTCTGACATTGCACACCAAGGGCTTATAAATTATATTACAATTTCTTTGCTACTTAAAAGCAACCTCTCCCACTATGCAAATTGTCATCTCCCAGATGTTTCCAGAAACACGGAAAGCGTATTACAAAAAGACTCTCCTATAAGTTTTTCATCTTAAACTAGCATCAACAGAGCAGAACTTTTTTGTACAGTATATATGAAATTATGGTAGAGTGTGATGGTTGTAACGGCCATTCACCCCGATGAAGGTGGCTTTGGTCAAAATATAGGTGGCAGATGAAAAACTCAATAAAAATTGTTTTACTCTTTGTTTGTGATATTCTGTTTATTGAAGTATGCAGAGGATGTCTTTGACAGGATCCATTTGACATGTTATATATTATACATTGTATATATAATTTTATATTAGCTACTGTTGTATTGAACTATAACACTGCTTAAAGTGTGAAAATAACTGAAAATATGTAAATTTTAAGTCAAAGATAAAGTAGATGTAATTCAACTCACCTTAAAGTCACGGGTGTAAATTGTCAATCATCTTTGTTACAATGCAGGGCCACTTTTGTTCCGATTGTTTGAGAAATAATACATAGGTTGATTGTGAATTAAAAATTACTTTGCTTCGAATGAACCATTATTGTCTTTTGAGGGTGGTAAAGGGTAGTGCCCTTAGACATGAGGAGTGCCCAAACAGGATTAGTCCTATATGAATTTTCATTTCCTTAGTACTCCCATGAACTATTATCAATTTTCCCACATCATTTTCAGCAAAAAAGATCGTAATGTTCCAATTTACATGAACAAACTTTGTTCTTTAGATGTTACGATTCATCATAAAATGTGACATTATTTTTATGTTTTTTTTGAAGGTACAGACTGGCCCCCTTTACCACCCTCTGATTATGATCTATTAAGAGCTCAACCATTTGCCTTTCAAAGGGGCAGGTGGGGGGAAGCTCATTTCGTACAAGCTGAAAAAAATTTTCCATCATCTATTATACTGGCATGAACACAAATTTTGTCCCTATTTTTTGATGTTCATGTAAGCTTTTTTAAATGGATTTTTTTTCGCTCTAATTCTGTCAGCAATATTTTTTTTGTTCTTGTCGCAAAACACCTCCCCCCTCAATAGTCAAATGGCTGGCCCCTGAGGCTCATGCTGTCCGGTATATTTTGGCCATAATGACATAAAAGCAAGAAAAAAGTCCTTAACTTCATGTATCAAGAAAGTCTGGTTAAAATAAGTGATTAAAAAAGTTTCCAGTTATTTAAATTACACAAAATAATTTATACTTGCACAATTATTAAAACTTATTTACAGTCAATAATATTTTTTAATAATAAACTCGATAGAAGCAACTTATATCAAATTTGAATTTGTTAAATAACTTACACCAACTTTAAAATGAAATGACAACAAATGTGCAATAATTTTTAAGATTCTTTTGAGCAAACAGTTTAAAATGAGATAATGCTATAATTGCTTTTTTCTGTCTTTTATGGCATAAACTACCCAGCATCCAGAGCCTTTATTGCTGGCTGTCATCGTGCACACATACACAGGGCACTGGCATCTGCTAGCAATTTTGTGGAGGCTGCCATCTGCTCCAAAGCCACAACAAGGCGAGCTGGCATCTACCACCATGCATTCAGCCATCTGCTCGACAGAGCTGGCATTGTGGACACTTACCTTTGAACCATCTGGTCCATGTTAAGTTAAAACAAAGCTGGCATTGGCCACTAAGCTTTCTGTCATCTGCTAAATGTCAAGTTGTGACAAAGTTGGAATAAGATTGAACATTAAACCCACTTTCTCAGGGGTGCTCAAGGATGTTCCTACAGCTACAATGTAGCAGTTTCTTTAAACAATGCCGTTTCATTGCATTTGTTTGCATGACCACCTGTGCTTACAGCTGCTTACAGGAGAACCTCAATCATCCAGACCTTAAGAAATTATATACACTATATCGGCATGAGTTTTAACCATAGTCCCTCATTTTTTGATAAATATTTAAAATTGATCATCACATCATTTTTGTCTTATTGAAAAGCAAAAAGTGCTTACATGTGTTGATGTATAATAACTGTCACACATTATGGATACATTTGCTTTACCTTGCCTGTTGTTGGATAATTTTCCATAAAGAAGCTTAGTGGACTCAAATTATTTTTCTGCAAAATCAACTTGTTTGCACGTCTGGATAATCAAGGTTCATCATTACAGCATAATGGGCTTTAATGGCCCTTTAATTTCCTATGCATAATCACCTGCTCTGTTTTTTGGCACATGAATTAAACTTATTTCAGTAATATAGTCACAAATGAGAAATCATACTTGACCTCTCCCTGACTGTTGCAATACATGTAGAATAAATCAACAACTTAACTACAAATGACATGCACATACAGTCATCAACTAGGCAATCAAATGTGTTTATGATCTCTCAGTGGTGAATTCGGGACTGAGCCCACTCCATCAGCCTTAGAAATGTTTGCTCTTGAAATGCTGGTGCTAAAGCATCTCTCTGCTGACATTCAGTCGCCAATACATGAAGTCTTTCCATCTCCACTGCTCTAGCCCGGGTAGTTGGAGTGTTAACAGGGCTGAATCTGTCTTCATTTATGAGGACAGCTTCGTTAAATGCAAAATCAGGGTCTCTTCCTTCCCCACCTGCTGATTTTGCTCTTGACAACGCCACAAATAGAGCTCCTGGATTCTTAGCTTCAAAGTCATGCTTTCCAGGATGGATCACAACATACCTGAATGCTTCCCCAACACCCACAGTCATCCCTTGGCACTTGTGGATAGTTGTTCCCCACGCCAATCTCAAAGGAATTTGGACACGCTTGCATCGACATATACACTCAGTGGACCGACTTACAGGCACAATTGGAACAAGAGTTGGATCTTCAGTTATATAAGGGGGACCTTTATAACCTGGGAAACGTACAAAAACAACATCAGGTAATGGTGCAGGATCATCAGTGGGTCTGCAACCATCTTTGTACAGAATGTCCACAACTGTGCCAACTGCTCCATTGAACAAACCCCATTCAGCCTTTAAGTTTACTACCAGCATAACTTTACTCTCACGACAAAGATACAGTAGTGGTAGCAATCCTCCTGCCTTATTACTGTCGACCTTCTTGGCATGCCTACCTTCCTCAACTGCTTTGATCCTTACTACTGGGTGATTTGGCTTTCTGTTACATTCAAGTAGTTTAGTTTTATTACGCTCCCATTCCAAGTGATGTGTAGGAAACACATACAGCCCTTGCTCATCCATCCTTGCGAGAAGTTCTGGACCATGGCTTAAGCGAAGATTGTGCCACTGAAACTGCTGTAACCAATGGATTTGCTGCTGTGTTGTATTATAAGTTCTCAACGACGTCAACACATCTCTCAGCTGTTGTTCAGATTCGCTTTGCCTCACAATCTCAGTAAGCTCAACTGCAGTGTCGAACATAATCCATACCAACCGACCATGGTTAGATGGTGCGCTGCGAGAATCTGGAATGTACACGGGAGTGTCACATACAGGAGGTAGCTGTACATCATCTCCCATAAACACCACCGCAGGCATGCCTCCCCAAAGTTCATGTGCAGTTGCTCCCCTGTTGACTGCATACCGTGCATGTTGTTCCATCCAGCCCATTGTGGTACGGCCAAACATTGATCTCTCATCCCCAACTAGAACTTTCAGATTTTCACACTTTTTCTGAATTCTCTCTAGCACAGGACCTGAAGGCACAGTCAACTCATTGCAGGACCTTCCACCAGTTGGGATTCCTAAAAAGCTGTGAGCTGTCCTCCCTTGAACAAGATAGGCAGCATTCCCTGTTGGGGTTATGACCTGTATGGCATCATTGACTCCAACAACTTGCCGCACCAATCTCTGTAGGCACTTGATGACATATGACTTCCCAGTTCCTGCAGTTCCGGAGACCACGAGTCGTAAAGGATGGTAATCTTCACGGTTTTCGAGAAAGTTGTAAAGAGTGTGTAACACCAGACTCACTATGGCTCTCTGATTCTCATTTAGAGACAACAGAGACACCTGTGGCAATTCAAGGTCTTCAGGTTCTGCTTCCTGTTCTTCATCTTCCCTTATCCTTTCTTGAAGCCACTTCTTGGGGTCTCTACCCTCAGGAAGAATTATGCACGTATTGTTCCAGTCATATTCAGCTCCACCATCATCATAATCAAAGTCCTTCTCTACACCCTCATATCTCTGGTTCTGGCCTGCATAGACATCCACCCAATCTGGTTGTTCTTCTGCTTCTACAGCATCATCATCCTCATCCTCTTCAAATACTGCTTCCTGTGGATGCTCTGCATAACGCTGTGCCTTAGATACTTGGGCCTTCACGAATTTTGGGCA
Source organism: Porites lutea (assembly GCF_958299795.1). NCBI lineage: Eukaryota > Metazoa > Cnidaria > Anthozoa > Scleractinia > Poritidae > Porites > Porites lutea. Next base: position 12,614,902 of record NC_133204.1, read on the forward strand.
CTCACTGGTACGAAGAAAGTCCTTAAACCTATCAATCCAAGATTCAGCATCTCCCTTTACTTCTTCGATGTCGAACCAGTTTGGCCAGTGTAACAGAAGCATTGTTCTACAGTAGTCCTCATTCAACGGCCATGTGGCGTGAGTAGCACCACCACTCACCACAGGAACTTTACCATCCTTGCATGCAAAATGGTACCAAGAGCAATGCTCCTCCCGTGGTCGTGCAAGGTACTTATCCAAAGGGGTACTGCGTGTTGCTGTGTCACCATCCCGTTCAAGTCGTCTCGACCCTGACATTGACAAATATGTAAATGAACGGCTACATCGCCAAAGTGCTAGTCCACTTAGCTCAAATGATGCCTCAGGCCCACTGATATCTCGTCTTCCCACAGTCTTTATGAGCATCTTGGCACACATTGATTTGCCGGTTACTTGGTCTGCATCAGTCGCATCAACGGCATTCACCATGTCCTTGAAGAGATCAGCAGTTGCACCAGTGGGTTCACTATCCTTGCATGCATAGCCACATACATAGTCAATTATAGCTATGATATCATCGGTGCAAGGATTGTCTGGGGGAGAATTGGAAAGAATCAAGCTCACGTCCCCATTTGCTCTCCAAGATTGTAATTGATAGCGAGACTGCTGAACCAATCGTGGGTGGTCACGCGGCATCTCAAGGCGGGGAGCTCCATTATGATCTTCCACAATTTCAGGACTATTTCTCAGTTTCTTCCCTGGATGAAACTCACTTCCAAACTCCATGCGACATACCCGTTCTCTTGGCTGCAATCCTGGCTCAGGATGACGCGGAGTCCTCAAGCAGTAATCAGAACAACTGTGCAGCCCAACCCGGTTCACTAGAAGCAAATGATCTTCCAGTATTGCATCTTGTGTTGCGGCCATTTCCATAAGCATTTTAACCAGGGGATCCCTATCCTCTGATATCGGGTCAGCCGAACCCTCAGGTGGAGGCCAGAGGTCTTTTCTTGGTTGTCCTTCTTCATCACTGCCAGCTGGGTGTAATGCTGTCATAGCAAAGTTTTCATCAGCCCACTGGCTTAGTCTAGCTGCATACTCCTCATCATCGCAACCATGTTCACGAGCTTCATGTAACAGCTGGTGTGGCTGCCTGTCATCTCTCCAGCTGAGTTGGTGCCAATGAATCTGACCCCGAGACTTTGCAAATTCATAGCGGTACCAATAATCAGAGACACCAAACACTGGCTTCAGTACCTTTTCATGGTATGACTGGGTACGTAGGTCAAAGTACTTCACCACTACATGGGTATTCTCCTGAACAGCCTTGAAGCGGGCATTGCTATCTTCAGCAAGGTTGACTTCTTCACCAGTCGTCTGGAGGATGTACTGTTCCAGTAGTCTCCTTAGTGGGGGAAAGTAAAACTCTGCGCAACTTCCAGTCATGAAAAACGAAGGCAATCCTCGTTTCTCATTTACCATGAACTCGACCAGGGCACGAAGCTCTCTGCGTCTCTGATGCCAGTACTGAGCCGTACCGCGCAGATTTGCACCAAAATACAACAGCTTGTTGGTGAATGAAGTATCACCCCTCGCTAGTCGCTCTTGCAGGTCTCCAACAGTTATTTGTGGGTCTCCCAGTTGCTGATCAACAAAGAACCTGCTCTGCTCCAGGGCACGCTTCCTCATGATCATGTTGTGAGCAACAAACTTCCACACTTTATGCCGAGCAAACCTCCCATCTTGATACCACAGCAAGTGCTCTGCCCAGTCATGGAGTGCAGGACATGTTACTGGACGGTTTATGTGGAAGTCACCCTTTCCATAGGGGAACAAACAAGGAAATGCCATAGTGAAAAAAAAGGGAGTGGTAAACTCAGATGCTGGTGTTGTGTCCGTGCTCGGCCAAGGGATCACTGGTCGTTGTTGTGGCTCTTCTGTTTCAGCTTCTTGAGGTTCAGTCACAACTTCATTTATGGCTGCTTCAACTTGTTCTTGTACGTTAACTCCTGGCTCAGGAAGAATAATCCCAGAAACTGTTGAGTCATCATTACCATCAGTTTCACCAGCATCTAATTGCTGCGGAGCAGGGCCTTGGTCATCCACACGCTCTGTTTCAGAAAACTCAATGGTTCTTAAATTCGGCAACTCACCATCTTCTGGTAGATTGTGTATGCGGGCAACATCAATAACAATGTCACTATAAGCAGGATTATTGTCCTTCAGCCAACAAAGAGCTTCTTGAACACAGTACCTTCTGACCCTGAAGTCTTTATGCGTATCATCTCTTCCTTGTCTTCTCACACGTATGATATCCACCTCTGCTGGTAGACGTGGGAGAATAGTTGCTGGTTCCTGCACAGCCTGAGGGAAAGCAATACAATGTCCTTTTGAAGCAATACCTCCATGCTTCAACATATGTACATGCACAGTTGGCGCCAGTCTTGCTATCAGCATCTGCTCAGCATCTGACATTCCAGACAGCTCCTCAGGAACACACATTGGGTCCATGTTGTTCTCATATGACCAAACCTTTGGTACCTTCTTATCTCGCCTGCAGCGAGAGCACATGTTCCCACTGCCCTGGCATTCCAATCTTCGTTCCTTGCAAACTTCACAACAACTGAACTTGTATGTCATCTGCTCCACCTCAAATGCTCGTATAGCACAGTATGCATTATGCTCTAAGTCACTTGACCCTGCTGGTGGAGGTGGTGGTAGATCTCCAACAACTTCACGCAACCTTTTTTCTTCATTTGTTATTCTCCTTTGATTTCGCCGATATCGTTTTCTTCTGTCATCCTGTGTTTCCACTAAACCAGGCTGTGCAAACTCATAGATGACACCAACTGCCCTTGCTCTAGCAATTAGTTGGCTATCTTCCAAGTGGCTACTGTTGTTTGTTTCTGGAACAGGTTGCTGTGCTTCCAGTGAGTCACTTGTTTCGAAAATCAGACAGTTTTCTAATACAGGATTCCCTGTTTCAAAATCTTGTCCTAGTAAAGTAATAAAGTCTACTTACACACTTACAGTTTGTATATATCAGGCCATTTTAAACAAGTGAAAGCATAAGAAGAAATTGTTATGAAATTGACCCACATATAACAACAAAAACTGTTTTGCTTTTAATAGTCTTCTATGAATTTAGTATCTTGACCAAAAATAGCTCCAGGTAACTTTTGGAACAGTCAAACAACAATCAAATCAGTAATAATTTGCTTGTAATCAAGCAACATTACACGGCAGTAATGTATTTCCGTAAATAATAGTCACTACTCCATTTAATGAATTAGTAATGGTAACAGGACTGAGTGGAGTCCAATTCAGTCTGTAATCATACGAGTGAGTGACAAAATTGGACGACTGAATAGCAGGAGTCAAATTTGTTTAATTGCGAGTAGGATTACAGTCCAAATTGGACGACATGAAGTTCTGTTACCAATTAATCACAATTTTAACAAAATTTGTGATGTATTAGGCTCTTTTTTAAAATCTGTAGAGAAAAAAACTTTGTTGTTTTGATCTAAATTATTATTCATACCATGACCTTGAGCATGGTACTGGTTGCAATAACATTAAATAGCATGTTTACATATGTACCTGTATTTTCCACTGTTGAAATGGGACCTACAGGGTTCACACTTTCAACATCATTCACACCAGCAGCATAATGTACACATTGGCTTTCAACTTGGGAATGACATTCTGCAAAGAAACAAAAGAACATTTAATACCTACCTAAATTAATGACGTTGTATGACGGAACAAATAGAGTGGGATAGAAAGTGACAGGTACGGCTTTGAGCGCATGCTAGCTTTCGTCACCATTCACTTATAGGCAAATAGTAAATGGGTAATTCACCAATCAGAGTGCATGCTTTACTTTTGTTATGTTACAGTATAACATAATAAAAACTTTCTATTCATCTCAATCAATGAAAGTAATTGAAACATCAATAAACATGTTAACAAGAAGCAGAATGAAACATAACCTCCAAGTAGACATTCCTTTTTTGGGGGGAGAGGGGACATATAGAGATAATAAGCAGAAGACATGATCTCAGGCTAAAGAAAACAGGAAGACATAACTGTAAAACAGGATGATTACATTCCCTAATCTGCATGTGAATTGTTCTGCCGCTGTTCAACTTGCAGAGAGCATTCCATCTCATGAGCAAATTGGAGGTTTTTAGTAACAAGTTCTTCTGTTGCTTTAATATCTAGCAAAATTTTTTTCTAAAAGGGGAATATGGCATGATCTTCACCTTTAGTTTCCACAACTTATCCAAAATGATACACAACAAGTAGATAAATAATTACATGTAATACTTTCTTCTTTTATCACACTATCATTAGCTAATTAATTATATACTTTTTTATTTACTGGTGTCAATATGGCATAAAAACACAACATCCCAACTATCCAACTGGCAATCACAATTGAATTTGCATAATAGTACGCATGTTTACTACTTTACCGGTATTTTACAATAACAACTTCCACATTTCCACAATAGGGAAAAATAAAAGTTGATGTCCCGATTACTGACTGTCTCTGATATGCTCTGCTTGTTATATAATCCTATCTCGAAACTACTTAATCCGAGTGAAAGTAATTTTTTTCACACTATATCGAGCTTCACAAGGATAGGGTCAAGCAATGTGCTGTACTAATACAACATCATATATTATCCACATTCAAAAAAGGTATCCATGAAAGTTATAAAAATCTTAGAGGCGTCTACTCCAGGTAAAGAGCAAATTTAAAATTCACTTGCAAGATCGGGAACTAAGCTAACACTACACTCTGTCTACTTTTCAGACCGATCAAACAATTCTTAATCAAACTTAAGCTCACCTGCACCATCAAATCCAAACTGCGCTGAGTCTCTTTCAGCGGGCGCTCCTTGGACACACTGAACTGCAAAAACATTTACGAACAGTCACATTGCAAGAAAAAAGGCATCCAATTTTAACTGACAACTTATTAGTCCCCTAAAAATTGGCTTCATAAAAGTGAAATGAAACAAACTATAGTCCAAATGGCCATCCTGCCGGGAAAGACAAGGGATGCGAATCCACTCGAATGTACAAAAAACACCAACAATTTACACAAGTTTATCGGCTTACTCACGTGCGATTTCACAGTTGTATTGCAGAAATTAACTCAGGAATTACATGTATAATCGGTAAAAGCAGCGTTCGTTTTGGATAATATTGTCCACGAGTACAAGCGCCATTTTTTTTGTATTTTCTCTCTCCCTCGTCCCCTCGAGGCTCAAGAGGAAGCCTGGCACGGGCTGGCATTTTGAACTGCACAGGTTTCGTAATCGCCTTTTTCAACTGTTAAAAGTTTAAATAACTTAAACTAACAACAACAAGGACAACAACAACAACATCTTTATACTCACCTTCTGCCAACACAGTCCGGTTATTTTGTCGCCGTTGTCTTCGCCTTTGTACCTCTCTTTCGCGTTGCTCATTGCTTCGTCTTTGCCTGTATAGTCTATTTCTTACTCTTTCCGCTTCTCGGCGTTCTTCGCTACAATTTTGTCTATTTTCAACAGCACGAAGTCTTTCCGCTTCCGGCGTTCTTCGCTACAATGTTGTCTATTTTCAACAGCACGAAGTCTTTCCGCTTCTCGGCGTTCTTCGCTACAATTTTGTCTATTTTCAACAGCACGAAGTCTTTCCGCTTCTCGGCGTTCTTCGCTACAATTTTGCCTGTTTTCAACAGCACGGAGTCTTTCCGCTTCTCGGCGTTCTTGGCTACAATTTTGTCTATTTTCGACAGCACGAAGTCTTTCCGCTTCTTGGCGTTCTTCGCTACAATTTTGTCTGTTTTCCACAGCACGGAGTCTTTCCGCTTCTCGGCGTTCTTGGCTACAATTTTGTCTGTTTTCCACAGCACAGAGTCTTTCCGCTTCTCGGCGTTCTTCGTTAGCATTTTGTCTGTTTTCTCGAGCCCGGACTCTTTCTGCTTGTCGGCGTTCTTCGCTATAATTTCGTCTCCTTTCTCTTTCCCGAGCGCGCCTTCTTTGGCGATCTTCTTCGCTCATTCTTCCCCAGTTAATTCTTGCTCTCTGCCGCTCTCTTTCCCGTTGTTCTTCACCTGAACCCTGTGTTCTGCAAATTATATTTTCTCTGCTATTGTTTGTTGACATAGCAATAAAAATTGTTTCTAATTCGTTTATCCTTTAGTAAAACTTTAACAGTGTAGAGTAATAATATTGTGTCTCAAAAAGACAATGAACTGAAAATTTCTTTTTCAGTCGTCAACGCAATTTCCCGCCAAAAATACGCGGGCTACCAGAACTCGAGACTTGAGTCCGCGATCTAGTGAAACAATTACTGGTCAGCGGACAGCTTCCAAATAAATTACGTCACCTCGATGAGTTCACACATGAGCCCACAATATGGTCATGTGATACTGGTCAGTGGGTATCCCCTTTTGACAGCTGTCAATTGACCATATTGTGAATGTCCAATATAAAAGATGTGGATTTGCCAAGACACGCCTGAGATACCCCTCCCTTCCTTTTGATAGTCTCCCCTACCCTACCCGTACAATCTGTAGACGCGTACGTACGTACGTACGTACGCTCGGTCAGTCACGTGACAACCAAATGAAAAGAGGTTGACCATATTCCATGAGTATGGGGCTCTGTCCCACGCGCGCTTCGCGCGCGTGGGAGCCCCGCTATAAAGTGCGATGGAATTATTACAAATTGCGACAGCTTAGTTTATTACAAAGTGCGATAGACTGTTATTACAAATTGCGACAGCTTTTTTATTACAAAGTGCGACAAGATTTATTACAAATTGCGACAGGTATTACAAAGTGCGATGGATTTGTTACAAATTGCGACAGGTATTACAAAGTGCGATGATTATTACAAATTGCGACAGTACAGTGTCATAGGAGTCTTTTACGTACATTGGTTACCACGAACGCGCGGCAGTACCGAATTCATAGTGGAGTAGGCGGTTAAACTAACATTAGCCAGGCGAATTCCTCTATTGTCTTCCCTTTTGTGAGGCCAGATCCCACCTTTACGCATCCAAAGCATTTGTAATCTGCGAGCACAAATCAGATGAGACATGAGACCAGATCTGTGATGCACGTAAACAAAACATACCTGGTTTGATGTTTCGAGTGCTAAGTAATCAACACTACTAGCACCGCATCAATCAGAAGCTGCGTTTGTGGGCGAACGTAGTTTTTCAAAATCGTGGGGTTTGCCGGCAAGCGTTTCCTTCTTTCCCCTCCCCCTCCCCCGTCACTCCTTTTTTTTTGCTCTCTTCCACACTTTCAGGACGAACTCGTGCGGGAACGCTTGCTACGCAGGCTACAGCTTCCTCTTTCTTCTTTCCTCTTTCCTCTTTCCTCTTTCCTCTTTCCTCTTTCCTCTTTCTTCCTTCCCCTTTCCTCTTTCCTCTTTCCTCTTTCCTCTTTCCTCTTTCCCATTTCCTCTTTCCTACTGCCGGTCATTTAGTGTTTTGAAAATCTTGACCGGCAGTCGACCTTTAAAAAGTTGTAAGTGTCACAATACATGGTTTCGTTTTCTGAGCCCTGAGCGTAAACTAAACGTTAAATTGAGACCTATAAAACGTTTCAGAATCGTTTGACTCTTAGCTTCTTAATCAATATGATAGTTTAAATTAGCTGTTTTTTTCGATTTGTGAAATTGATAGAAAAGACAAGACTACCGGACAGTTAGTGTTTTGAAAACCTTGACCGCCGGCCATATAGCCACAGCGTTCAAATTAGCGTTCCGAAGCAAACGTACACATTCTCGCTGGATACGTCTTGCCCTTGGTATTCTATAAAATGCCAGACCAGGGGAGTTCCTGAAGTTATTTGTGCACTAAGGCACACAACGACTTGCATTTCTCGTCATAATTGAAGGTGGCCGCCCGACTTGTCCCCTGTCCCCCCAAACAATGCCATAAATGTTCGCCCTTAGTTTGGGTCCCAGGCTATTATCACTCTTTTCGGAAGTGAGCTATGAGCTATGGCTCCCGGGGGGGGGGGGGTTCTGGGTGGGGGTGTGCCGCTGGGACTCTGGAACCCTTAACCTTTACTAGAGCTAGTTCAGCTGAACTCCCCAAATCCGCCCCTATCCTAGAGTAGCTGTTTTCCAGAAACCACTGAGGTCACTAGCACAGTCTAGCCAAAACAAAACTTATTCCACAATCCCTAGTCTAGATAAAATCTTGAACCAACTGATCAGTTTCCTGAAAAATGATATCCTTTCTAGACCCAAACGCTCTGATTTATATACCATATCCTAAAGTAAACTGCTTGAAAACCATACCCTTCACAGCGGCACATACCTATATAGCCCATATATCAATATATCACAGTACCCCCTCCCCGCTATGGCAAATACTACGTGAATTTTCCGGGATTCTTGATTTAATATCCTCTTAAATTCATTACAACGTGTACTATGTTTCACTCTGTTTGTCCCCCAAACCAGTTGCATAAGCAGTTTTTATGATCTGCGCCGAGGACTTCGTTTTTCCTAAGAGCATTTGAGTGTCAGCTTATTCAAGACGTCATTTGTGTGATGACTGTATCAATACATCAATAGTAGGTGAGCACAATCGGAGAAATTTTTACAATCCGATTTCTACTAGCCCGCGAACCGCGGACGAATTTCCGGCCGTCGCTTGAAAGAAGCGACGACCGGAAATACGTCTGCTGTTCGCAACCTAATTTATAAGGGCTTCCCTTATTTACCAAGATCGCTAATTTGTTAGTATTTGAATGGGGTAGTGTAAAATGAAGACTGCAGACTGACTGCGGACTGTTGTTTTTAGGGTTAGAAAACAATGGGACTATCGTTGTCACGTTTCATTTGCGTGGTAACAATAGTCTTCACTCTGAGTTGACACTGACCGGTATTTGAATTGAAACTGCCTAAAATATGCACACGGCGATTTGAGTGACGACAGTTTCGACATTTGCATGCGTTTGTAAAGTTTGTGTGACTTACATGTAATTCTAGACTCGCCTCGTGATCCGGGCTTCTGATGATAAGTGTTTGATAAAGCGGCAAGTCACGAATCTCAAGAGTGCATTTTATTGCCTTTCCTCACGCGCAACAAAGACCAACAAAGCGATCGAGCAGTGTTCAGCGTAAAACATGTCAGAGACACAAGTCAATGGCGTTGTTATCACGGACCAGAAACCTGGAAGACCAGAAGACAGCCGCGCTGCTCTTGTCGAACAAATGACCATTGAAGATGGCCCTGAAGAAGTGGAAATCGAGGACGATCGTGAGAAATGGGGAAAGAAGCTCGATTTCATGCTCTCGTGTATTGGGTATGCAGTGGGTCTTGGAAATGTTTGGAGGTTTCCATACTTGTGCTATGAGAATGGTGGAGGTACGTATCAGTTTATAAGATCAGGTTATCAATATCAGTTCTGACTGAGCAGTTTCTAAACAATGACATTCTAATGTGGAGTTACAGTGCTTTGTGCTTACAGTATATTGCGTAAGAAGCGAATCGTGTAAACATAGCTGGGCTGCAAGTCATTTCGCCCCTGTTACTTCGCCCCTATTCTAGAACGAGAAATATTATATTTGAAGCGTGCTTGTTTTGGTTTATGGCTTATAGAACGAGGAATATTACATTTGATTCGAAAATAGGGGGCTAAGCAAATGACCGGTCACCTAAAAAAGCTATCACATGAGTATATTTTGCTTTGCAAACTCTCTTGTTCTTGAATATCTAATTGAAGAGACTAACAAATCGCACTTTTCCAATCGACGCTTACTGTGGTCGGATGAAAAAGGAACGAAACGTTCTTCAAGTTGAATGTGCTAGGCCTCGTAGAGCCAGTTACCGGCAAAAACATGTAAATATGATGCGAATTTCGAGAATGATCGACCGTCGAGCTTCCACCGTCGAAAGCCTTTGCAGCAAACGGCCACACTTCATGCATTTTTATATGCAGTATTGTAACGCATAAAAACAATGCTATAATCTGCATTACATAATTACAGTTTAATGTCGCCATTTCCCATTGTGTTTATTCTACTTTCATTCTGAATATTCTGAGATTCAATTCCTCCTTGGCGCTGATTGAGGTTGAAAAATGTATATGATCTAGATGTGATCGATTGACGGGTATCTCAGCCATGTTCAGTCTGTGAGTTCCGTACTAGTCGTACTGTACGCGAAAAGCCTTCTTATCTAGCAGCTTCTAGCCTTATTTAAGACTGGTTCTCATTTTCCGACGACCTTCAATGTTCGCGTACAGGAAATTCATATACCGAGGAAAATAAGACACGAGACATCGCCTTTCTTTTATTACGTTTTTTATAATTATTGATTTGTTAAATTACCCTGCGGCATCTCTGAGGAGTTGGTTTCCATCCAGCTTAATTCTACTCTCTGCTGTTGCTTTGTAGGGTAAAAATAATAGCCAAAGCTTCTAATTTACAGAGGAAGTGCCATTGGGATTTTTTTTCTTTTTACTTGAAGGCCACCTCATTTCTGTCATTAACAAATATGCAAACTTTTCGCCTGGTGTCACTTTTTGGCAGGCTGATCTGTTTCCCGCAGGTGAACTAATTTCGAAGGCCATCGCCCCTTTTTTAACAGAGAGATTGTATAAACAGTGGGCAACTTGCCATCTTTGACATCTTTCAACAAAATATCCCACACTAAGGCCTTTCTCACCCCTTCTCACACATTATTTCCAAATGCTTGATTTCGCCTATAATATAATTGCACCTAAACAATGAAACATGATCGCAACGATTTTTAGCGGCGACTCAGCAAGCAGTTCTATGGTCAGGACATCACGCTTCGAAGTAGTAGGGAAAAGGCAAAAAACAGGGTGAAACGTCTAAAAGGAGCTATGTCTCTGGATGTAATTCTTTTTAAAGATTTTTTCAGCAGTCTGGAATGATATAAAAAAAATAAAATCAACGGTATCATACTAGTGAGAAACCAGCTCATAGGATGTACTTGCACCGCTTACTTAGATTAAGTTTGCTGCACAAAAAGAATTGTGGAAGGCAGACAGTTTCGATTCTTACTCTGCAACTAGCTTCAAACATCCTGGAAACTATCGGGCTGTTGAATTTAAACTTGACCTTGCACCCTCCGTAGTCTCCATACGTGACTACCTCAGCCAAATCTTGAGTGGAAAGAACACTCGAGGATTCAACGTCACTAAGTATCAAAACGTCTGTATGCAAAAGTAATAATGACCACTGACATCTAGAAAGATCAACTGTCTAGGATGGTAAAAGGTATCAATGTAAAATTTCGATAGGTAGACAACATCGGAAACGACAGAATCGCCCTGTCCCGCCCGCTATAGTACGACGCAGTGTGATCAAAGTATAGGAAGTAGGCTGCGATCCATTTATCGAGGCCACAAAATAAATATTTATATCTAGATTTCGTATGGCTGTAAAAAAAGAGAGAATACGAGTCCCCCCCCCCCCCCCCCAGAAAAAAAATCAGAAAAGAGGGGTCCTCTGACCGATTTTCTCAGTGGCAGTGATCTTCGCCTCAGCCCACTACTTCCATGCGCCTGCTACGCAGGCTACCCCAGCTCCATGGTAACCGTTTGGGGCGTTTTAAAATGACGTCAAGTCTGTTATTTTAGTGTCTCAAAACAATAAAACGGCGGCCATGTTGATGTCCCAAACCAGTCCCTTGGGAGTTGAACGTTTTTCTTGTGTAAAAACGTTCTTTTGTTCCGATAAATTTGCATAGCCGCTTGTCACGTCACAGGGTCCAGAGGAGATGTGTTTGTCGCGTGGAACATCAAAACTCGTCGAAAACCTCTGAAAAAATGGGTTATTTTGATCGCGTTACAGTTTCGTTACACATTCTATATACCGCAAACCAAGAGACTGAGGGCTCGCAAGATTGGCTTATGATTCGGTATGATTTTCAAAATGGCGAACAACAAAGATCAGACAGACAGGGTCAGGACATCAGGGTCAGACAAGAAGCGAAGAATTCGTTTACAATAGATTCATAAAGATCCCACTGGGCTAATTAATCGTGCTAAGCGACAGGTATAGACATTTTTCAAGGTGTGACTTTAAATAAGAAATTCATTTATTTACACGAAACTCTTCTGGACCCTGTGGTCATGGACGAAACTAATAAAAGAAAAATCCGCAGTATTATTACCAAAGCCATCTAAACCTTTTGTAGTACAGGGTTATGCAGATGGAAAGCCTCTCAGATGACTGACCCAGCCGATTTGATTCAAGCATAAGAACGTACTCACACTGCTAAATGCTTCCAAGACAACAACCACTTCTTCGCACAGACTGCAGCAATGACTGCCTACCGTTGTGGCATCAACCCCTCACCCTTCCCCCCTTTCCCCTCCCTTTTTCCCCCCTTCCCCTACCCCTTCCCCTCCCCGAATGAAAAATATCTCTCTTTTCTGGATTAAAAGGGAAACTCGAGAAATCAAATGTATTTGGATAAGTTCAGTGTGCTCAACTTAATTGTATTAAATTAGATCCTCTTTGGAATGCAATAGCGTGTCTTGTTTATAATTATGAATTGAATCGTTTAACTGTCAAATAAAAAAAGTGGCTATGAAAGTTTTTGGATAGAGGTCATGAATTTGCCTAATCCGATGTATGATCTACTCAATAACTTTCAGAAGGCCGAATTCTTCAAAGGGGCGCCCTTTTGCGATAAACAAGGTAGACAAGGGTTAGCCCAAAAGTAATTCCGTTATAGCAAAGCGAAAATTTTTATTGTGTCCTTGCTTATTAGTCCTATTTACATTTAACTGACATCGACATCGAAAAAGTTAAGTTACTTAAGGAATTAGGTATATTTATATTTTGTCGCAAGAGAGAATGAGCTAGCTCTTCTCTCTTGATTATCAATATTATGAATTTTGATTTCTTCAAAAAAGGAACTTTCATCTGGCAACTGTGTACAACCACCGTATTTCCTCGAATAATCGTCCCCGATTATTCGAGGGAGGCGATTATTTCCAATATTGCTCACTGGAAGTCGTGTCCTAAATATTTTGTTGTATTATCCCATTAAATCAGAAAATTTTATTGACTGAACATGGGCTTTTTAAGTGTTCCAAATTTGGTTACTTGATAAATTTTCAATGTCAATATCCTCGGTATCAGAGCTTGAATCGTCACTGGTCAGTTTTGCTGGATCGGATTCCACTCTCAACTTGACAGGGAGGGGATAAAAGAAAGAGAAGATGGCGAGAGGGGTGGGGAGGGCATTGATAAAGGGACGGCTGTTATTCCAGGAAATCTGATTGACTCAGTTGCCAAGAAATTAACGTGAAAACACAAAAGCACAAATGCGCGAATGTGGCTCTCTGAGTATGCCAAAGTCATTATCCAGCCGATATCGCCGCCGAGTGCTACGTAATTTCTTTTAACTACTAAGTTGTTATTTGTTATTTTTAATCATTATTTTTGGTGGGGGATACTGTTTTTGATCGTCATGTTTCTCGCATCTCCGTTTCGAACACTTTTAATATTCTATGGATCACTGTACTTGTACACGTGTCAGTCAGTAAGGGAGAGAGAGAGCTGGCATGGTTCTTTTGAGCGACGCGTTGAACGGGTTGAAGTTGAACGGGTCTCAATCACAGGATGCAGATCTTGGCAAACAAATAGGCCAGTTCTCTACCTTTTGTATCTTTACATTGGCTGAATTATAGTCTTTTGGAAGCGACGGAGCTGACATGGTTCGTTTGAGCGACGCGTTGCGAGACTTGTTAAAGGTTTGATTGAAGCTAAACAGGACTAAATCACAGGACGCAGATCTTGCTAAACGAACAGGGTTTTCTTCTTTTTTCTGTAAACTTACGTTCCCTGGATCAAGTGAATTTTTTCGTTTGACGAATTTCACCGCCTCTGTTGCACTGACAGTTGTTGGTGTTCTTATCCGTAGCATCTCGAGCACAGCGTTCCTAAAACGGCGGTCTCTGTAGCAGTAACTTAAAGGATTAACTAAAGAATTTAAAAATTTTGAGAAGTGAATCCGATAACTTCCAGGCAAAGCGTGTATGAAGGGCTGGATAAAATTCTTCCAATATGATGACAATCACACCCGGGAAGAAAGAAAGAATCAGGGCTATGGTAACCACAGCAGTCGTTATTGCAACTCTGTTTTCGAGTTTTGCTTGTATCAACGCCTTGACTTGGTGAATTTGATTTAACTTGCGTTTGCGAACCCCAAGGTAGATCATAATGTAAAAAAACACAATCAGGACTAGGATACACGCTATCAAAACACCCCAACCGATGCTAAGGATGGTGTTGGCTAAAGCCAGAGTCGTTGTATCCTCTCCAACCAATGCCGTCATTATTTCCCTGATGACATATTGAAAGCATTGAGCTACTACCGCTATAACCCATGCTACTACCGCCATCTTTTTTAGGCGGCTTCTAGTCACTATAGTTTTGTAATCGGCCCATCTTCGTATAGCTATGTACCGCTCCCATACAATCATTGTCAGATGGATAAGAGAGCAAAATGACGAACTGCACATCAGCATATAAGCAACCAAGTTTATCAAACAATAATGCTGGACTGTCAGTATTTGATAGGGAAGTAATAGTCCAACTAAAACAGATAACGGGACGCCTATACCACCTATGAGAAGGTCCGCAACTGCCATACTTGTTATGAGGATATTGGAAAGTCTTAGCAGTTCCCTCCTTTGCTTTACTGCTAGGATTATCATTGCGTTCAAAAGAAATGCAATGGGAGCGGTTATAGATGCAAAGGCCGCCTGAATCCAAGGAGAAGTGATGTCATATACGTCAATACCCTCAATTAGTCCGTTTGTCGAGCAAGAAGTTACTGACTTCGTGTTGTTGGAAAAGTTCGAGGCTCCTTGTTCTTCCCCGTTTCGCGCCATTATGATAACTGTTGTTCCTTGGTCGGGTTTCGATGAAAAGGCCTATTCCCAGTTCGAGCTCCCTCAAGACTTTGTATCTCAATAAGCGTTACATTCTCATAAAACCGTGATTTTACGGCTTTTGCTCAGGAAAGATGCTAAGAAATAAGCTCGTGGACTAAGTCAGGTCTTGCTGATTGATTACTCCTCTTTACTTCGAAGTAAATCATCTTCACTGGGCTGATACCTCTGGTCACTGAGTTGTTCAGTTTACACTAAAGCAACTTCTTACGCTTTTCCTCTTTCGCGATTCAGTATTTCTCCTGTATTCATGGTATTTCTGTCTCAGTGCCGAAGTTGAGACATTTGACGTTTCTGTCGCTTCTCAATTGTAAGAAAACAACTAGGTTTTAAGAGCTTAGGAAACAACAGCTGCCACGCTGCAACGGATCGATTCAAATGTTAAAATAATTTCCACACACCCAACACCTTTGCTGTTGAATGGAGGAAACGAATCACTTAAAAATTTAAACGAAAAATGACAGTAGAAAATTACATTTGAATATTCTTACTGCAGCCAAGAATTTATCTTTAACGGCATGATAAACACTGTCACCCGAAAATCGTAGCTCCAAAGAGCGTTTTTCTTATTATTATTCTTCATTATTTATTTCTAGCCGGATTTTTGAAAACGTCACCTCCAGATGGGTCTTGTCCGCCCAACGGTTTTTTTTCTTTGTACCTCAGTAAGCGTTACATTTTCAGAAAAGCGTGATTTTGTGGCTTATGTTGAGGAATTATGATTTTAAGAAATGAAGCTCGCGAACCTCAGGTCTTCAGAAGGGGGGGGGGGGGGGGGCGGTCATCTAGACTCTGAGATAATGGCGGGCCCGGTCTCCAAAAAAATTGTTTTCGCATCTTTGGGCCTCAGTTTGGTCTAAGAATTAGGACCCGGGCCCCTCCCCTGGATCCGCCACTGCAGTGCATGTGAAAAGGGCAAGAACTATCAGCTGATATTCTTTTTTTCAGTTGATCTTGTACTTATGCTTTTCCTCTTTCACGATTTAGTATTTTTCCCTTTTTATTCATTCTAAATTTATCTCAAGCCCTAGAGTGCGTCATTCCTTCTATGTTTGGCTCAGTACGTAATTTTACTGACGAAAACAACCAGATTCAAGTACCATAAGAAAGCAGAACAGCTGCTAAGCTGCAAAGGATTCGAAATAAATGGCCACATATACCTAAAGGCTTTATTTTTGAAGGGAAGGAAAAGAATAAAGAAACATTTACGAAAAAAATGCGAAATAAAACTGATCAAGGCACAATAAAAAGGCGCCAGAGAACATCACCGCCGAATTGGAACGCTCATTGCACTGATACTAGCCATCGATATATTGAAATTCATACTTGGCTCTAAGGTTTGGGGTATAAAACAAAATGTTAAATATGTTATTCATTGCTGAGCCTCAAGATGATTTCTTTTGTTTTATTTCCCCAAGCCTCGGGGCCAGGTATGAATTTTAATGTATCGAATTTGGTCTATTAAAAATCATTTCACTCATGTACAGCGTGATAAACGCATCGTGGTGAATTGCCACTGTGTAGATTACATAATTATAATTCAGCTAATTATCGTATACGGTATATTAATACGCAATAACACCGGAAAATCCTAGCTACGTTCTAAAGAGTTGTCAGTTATTATTGTTATGAAATTATTTACCATATTGCTCGTTTTTGAATTGTCAGAAATCGTCAGTGTTTTGTTAATCATTTTTCTGCAAGTAAACTAATTAAAAACTTACTAATCTTACTACGCGAAAGTACCACCAAAAGATGTCTTTGACTGCACATGAACATAGTATTTTGTCCACTTTGGACTTGGGCCGGAAAATTGCTTTATAAATGATTCGCGTATATTCATACAGATAATATAATAGCTCTAAATGAAAGTGGATTGCTTCATATTAAAACGGCTGATTCCGGATCGACAGGTTTTGGCAAACTAGCGGCTAAATCTGCAGTATAATGAATTTTTCCTCTTGTACTCTTTAAGTGGCCATGAAAACGTTGTCATATCGTCTCCCTACAAACTTTCGCCAATTTTAGTTATGGCAACAATCAGTTGATTGATAGTAAACAAGTATTTGCGTTCTTCATTATTTATTCATACTATAGATTGTTTGGGTGCATAAAAAAAGACACTGACTCAATCAAAAATATCTGTTTAAGCCCTTAAAATAAGGCCGTCCCGGAAAGTAAATTACATTAAATCACAAGCTAAATCACAGGATGCAGTTGTTGGCTAACAAATAGGCCAGTCAGTTTTTACCTTTTGTACCTTTGCATTCGCTGAACTACTATCTTTAGGAAGCGACGGCGCTGATATGGGTCTTTTTAGCGACGTGCCCAGTGACCTAAGATGAGCTCGATCTAAGCTAAATAGGGCTAAATTACAGGATTGAGACCTTGCTAAACGAACCGGATTGTCTGCTTTCTCTCTCCCCACGTACTCTGGACCAAGTAAATTGTTTTGTTTTACGAATCTCACCTCTTCTGTTGTAACAACTGTTGGTTTTCTGATCCTCAACATCTCGAGCACTGCTTTCTTAAAACGGGGATCTCTAAAGCAGTAAATTAAAGGATTAACTAAAGAATTTAAATAAAGAAACGAGTCCGATATACGCCACGCAAAACGCGTACGAAGGACTGGATAAACTCGTCCCAGTATACCGACAATCACACCAGGGACGAAAGAAAGAATCAGAGGAATCGTAACCAAAGCAGTCGTCACAGCAATTCTGTTTTCGAGTTTTGCTTGTATCAATACGTTGACTTGGAGAATCTGATTTAGCTTGCGTTTGCGAACTCCAAGGTAGATCATGATATAAAAAGCCACAATCAGAACTAGGATACCAGCTAAAACACGGGCGCTACCGGTGACAAGGATGATTACCGCTAGAGCCAGGGCCGTTTTATCCTTGCCAACAGCTATTGGCATAACGACGAATAGACAAAATTCACCTACGAGCACTATACCCCAAGCTAAAATTACCATCCTTTTCAAGCGGCTTCTAGTCACTATAGATTTGTAATCACTCCATTTTCGAATGGCTATGTACCGCTCCCACGCAATCATTGTCAGATGGATGAGCGAGCAAAACGATAAACCGAACATCAGCATTGAAGGTACCAAGTCCATCAAACAAAAACGCTGGACAGCCACTATTCGATAGGGAAGTAACAAGGCAACTACAGCAGTTAAAGGGACACCAATACCACCTATAAGAAGGTCTGCAGTTGCCATACTTGAAAGAAGGATATAGGAAAGTCTCTGCCGCAGTTCCATCGTTTGCTTTACTGCTAAGATTGTTAATGTGTTCAAGAGAAATGCGATGGGAGCGGTTATAGCTGCAAAAGCGGCAAAAATCCAAGGAGAAGTTGTGTCTTGTAGGTCGAACGCCACACCTGGTCCGTGTGTCGAGCAATAAAACACTGAGCTGGTGGTGTTGGAAAATGCTGTCGAAGCTGCTTGTTCTTCCCCGTTTCGGTCCATAGTGATATAACGCTGTTCTCAACTGTTTTCTTAGTGGCCTATTCTTAATTCGAGCTACCTTTGTATCTCAGTAAGCGTTAGATTCTCGTAAAGCGTGATTTTGTGGCTTTCGGTCAGGAATGATGTAAAATAAGCTCACGGACTTATGTCTGGCTGATAAGTGCAGTACTCCTCTTTACGTACCTCGAAGTAAGTCATCTTCAGTGGGCTGATACCTCAGTTGTTTTTCACTAAGTCAAGTTCCTACGCTTTTCACCTTCATTCGTGGTATTTTTGTCTCAATGCCGAAGTTGAGTCATTTGACGTCATTATGTCGCCTCACAATTGTAAGAAAACAACTAGATTTTAAGAGTTTGGGAAACAACAGCTGCTATATGCTGCAACAAATCGATTCAAATGTTAAATAATTTTCACACACCCAACACCTTTGCTGTTGAAAGGAGGAAAATAATCAAACAAAAATTAAAACAACCACCCAAAGCAAAAATATTTAAAGGACAGTGGGAAATACCATTTGAATAACCACGCTGCATCTATGAATTGATCGTGAGTCTTGTACGGCATAATTAAGACTCAGTCACCGGAACATCGTAGCTACAAAAGCGTTTTTCTTCTCCTACCCTTTTTGTTATTGTTTTTTATTTGCTTGTTTGTTTGTTTTTTGTGGTAAAGCTTCCAACACCAAATGTTCGATCAGATATATTTTAAATTTTGCTCCTTATAACAAAACTTTAAAATGTCCCTTTCTTCGTCGCGTTAAGCCAAAAATTTAATGTCCTTCGGTATTCCCCCTATACATTGTAAAAATTAGGAATGGTTAGAAGATAAATTAAAAGAACGGGCACTTTGTAGGTGTACTACCAATAAAATCATATTTTTACTTATTTATCTTTTCTTTTCATTTACTTCATTTTAATTATTATTTTTTCCCAGTAAGTTAACTGCACCTTGGTTGTTCCCCCTTCCCTCTACCCCCTCATGGCACTGTCCCCTACCGGTCCGGTCTCCGGTAGGGGACGTGAAAATAGTGTCTTCCATTAGTACTTCCGTACCAAATACTTTGACACGCAAATAAAGTGCATTATTTTATTTTATCTTATTTTTTTTTATTTTTGGCAGCAACCTTCCTGATTCCGTACTTCATAATGCTTGCCATCAACGGAATCCCTCTGTTTTACATGGAACTTGCTATCGGCCAGTACCTGAGTCTTGGAACAGTAGGAGCTTGGACAGCTCTCTGTCCCATTGCAAGAGGTATGATGAAAAGGGATTGAAACACAAGGAAATACGCTGATAGATGTCACGATCCACACGATCGCTGAAAGCTACAGCACAACACCACACCACTATCTGTCCGTGTGGGCGTGGTTGTTACTAAAATCTGAGCATCAATTTTTTGTACTCACTAGAAGAAGTTCAGATGAACATGACGGCGGCTACAAATTTCTCTAAAATACATATTTGAACTTCAAAGTTCATTTGAAGTTCAAGCGAAATGTTAACTTAGTCACTTACCATGTTTTTTCGCCGTCCCGAGCTGTTATTTTGCAAGATGAATATTTCACATGTCAATATATGTCACATATTCATGTCGCAAAATAGGCGACGTTTTCTTTTTACATGAAAAGATTGGCGTTTGAATTAGTGCAGTCCAACATGTCTAAATCCCCGTGCAGACGTACGCAACAGTGTTGGATGTTACATGTTGCCTCCGTTAGCACACCCCGTTGCATGTTGTTTAGCCCCGTGCAAACGGATGCAACATTATTGGATGTTACAATCTTGCGTCCTTTTGCACATCCTGATGCACGTTGTTGCGTCTTGTTGGGAGTTGTTGTGCAAAGTTTGAAACCGGTTAAACATTTGAACCTATAACTCCCAACATTTATTTTGCTCCGTTATCGCCGAAGCGTAGTGCAACGCTGTTGGATCCGTTTACACAGCTCTTCCAATATTGTTTGGGCCACGTACTTGCATTAAACGTGATCTCCAAAGTCTTATGGGTTGTTTCCAACATTGTTGGGAGTTGTTGCATCAGTTTGCACACCACTGCCAACATGGACGCAACAATTATCTCTATCCTGAGTTTACCGTTTCTCCTCAGGAATTGGATTTGCGATGATCATGGTGTCTCTACTGGTGTCTATTTACTATAATCTGATTATCGCCTGGTGTCTTCTCTATATGTTCGAGGGCTTCAGAAGCGACGTGCCATGGAAAACCTGCGGTAACAAGTGGAATACTAAACTTTGTCAGTGAGTGGTAGATTCCTACTTCCTTAACACAGTACTGTAAGTTACTGAAAAAATGCTATGTAATTAGACGAAATAGCAATGACAAAAACCATTGTTTGAAGTAAGCAAGTTTTTTATTTTCTACGATTTGAAACAGCCTGTCGTTGAAACGTTTGGTTCCTATAAGACCAATCTCTCACAGTTTTAATCCTAAAACCAGAAGTACCGAATTCATACGGTGTATTCATTCATTCATATATTCATTCATTCATCCATTCATCCATCCATCCATCCATCCATCCATCCATCCATCCATCCATCCATCCATCCATCCATCCATCCATCCATCCATCCATCCATCCATCCATCCATCCATCCATCCATCCATCCATCCATCCATTCATTCATTTATTCATTTATTCGTTTTACAGGGAAGGTTCGGTTAACGTGTCAGCCTTTAATTGCACTGCACTAGGTTATGCTGCTGGTTGCAAGAGTACTTCACCGTCCGAGGAGTTTTTCAAGTAAGTGTATACCGACATCGACATTTGCTGGTTAATGATAGATTAACTCCCAAACATCCCTAGAATGTACCAACAAGAACATAAGCTTTATTTGCATGACTATAATTATGTAGTTACAGTATTGCAAAAGCTTTAACATAAAGTTACAATTTATAACAATGATAATGCAATGCAATGATTACTACAGTCAATCAAGTGTTGTTAGCATGATTTGATAACAAATTAGTACGTAAATCATTACATAATGAGATAAATTTCAACAAATGTGAATTTACGGAAAAATTCTGTGAATTCATCAATTTAATTATTAATTCTGTGTAAGATACCTGATCAAAGTCGACAAAATTTTGTTGGATTTCCGTTTTGTGCAGACTGTGTCTCCATTCATTTCAACCCCTGAGAGGCACCAAAAATCAGTTGAGAAGCAAAAACCTCACGCCATTTTTCGGCGTCGAAAAGGTTCCGCGACAAAACAACAAGGGTGCCAATCCACAAATTTTACTCCCTAAAAGGCACGACCAACCTCCCCTTCATTTTGATATGAGAGTATACCCCCCTTCACCCACCCACCCCGAATAAGCCCTGGTCAGATTTGCAAAACGTCAAGAGATCCACTCACTCCTTTTCCTCATATTACTACCAACACTCGAAGACACTTTCATCAGTTCTTGTGCTCAAGCATAGTAACCTTTCCAAGACCTCAACCGGTGCGATAACTTCTATTGAAATATTTTAAGGTAGTGAGGTGAGGTTATCCCTCTAATGCCTGTTATTCTAATAAGCTCTTCTTTACTCAGCCGTCACATTCTGCAAATATCCGATAGTATCTCTGACATGGGTAGCGTTAGCTGGCAAATTGTCCTGTGCTTGGTTCTTGCTTGGATTATTGTGTACTTATGTCTCTTCAAAGGAGTAGCGTCTTCTGGAAAAGTAAGTCATGATCATTTAAGTGCAATTTTCATATTCCTCTATTATAAGGGAATTCGGATTCTGGAATCCCGGAAATGGTTGCTTGTGGAATCCGGTCCCCTGCAAATTTTTGTTTTGGAATTTGCAATAAAGCTTAAGAAATCCGGTATCGCACTAACGATTGGAAACCGGAATCCAAATTCCACTGACAAAGAATCCGGAATCCACTACCTGGAATCCGGAATCCATAGCGTGGAATCCAGAATCCAAGACTGTCTTGGATTCCCTTACATGGGGTGATAAGTCGAAAAGGCAACATAACTCTGTTTTTTAACCGGTGGTTTTTTGACAAGAGGTACTAATAACCCGCTTGTGCTTATACTTGTTTCATACTTTTAAACGAGATTACAGGTTCTTTTTGTCATGATGTTCCACGTAACCTTACTCTTTATCATAAAGGCCCGGTAGCTCGAAATAGCCATCAGCCGAATAATACACCCGAGACGGGCGATGCGCTCATTTTACCCCCTCCCTCCACCAGCGCTTCGTTAACAGGTTTTAAAAGGAAAGAGTCTCGGAAAGGCAAGAAGCCGAAACTAGGATTGAGGTCACACCTAAGAATCCACGCACTCGGAACCTAACGGTGCACAGAAGTATAGTAACCAGCTGTGCCAATTCTTGCTCATTTGATCAGTCACCAAATATGGAAATGTACCATAATCTCGTACCCAGAACTCTTGTCGACGAAGAGACGAAGAGATCTGGGTACGAAATTAAATGTGCCAGTTCCACAGCGCATTTTAAGGTGTTTCGATACAGTTTTCAAAGGCCATACCGATATTTTTCAATCGCCTTAAAACTGGTTTTTCCTTGTCCGATCGCTATAAAATTTTCACCGGTAAGAGAACGAAAATACACCAAAATTTCCTAGCGTCGAAATATGATATTACGCAGCATTCTGACACCACTTAATAATTTAAGAATAATTTGAGTCATTTATAACGTTTTTATTAACTAATCTATCACGGCTATTGAAAGTTTAAGGTTTGAAGTATATTTTCGTATTAGTCGAATTCAAACATACTGACGTTTTTACTTCTTTGGGAGGTTATTTGCCACACACCAAACTTTAAGTTCCTAGTGTTGGATTTTCAGTAGCTGGTCTAGATCGCGCAAAATTAGACGTCTATCAATTTCAAAGGTTTTTGTTTATTGTTGTCATGGTAATATCAATTTTACTAAAACCTACATTTTGACAAATTTCAATCTATAGTCAATCATTGGTGAAAATTTTATAACGATTAGACAAGGATAAAATCACTTTTAAAGGGATTGAAAAATATCGGTATGGCCTCTGAAAAACTATCGAAACACCTTAACTCTCTAACGTCCTTTGCACTTGTTCCAAAAGTGCTGAGCTGCGTTGTTCTTTTTTCATGATTATGATAATGATTACGATTATGATTATAATTATTATTATGATGATGATGATGATGATGATGATGATGATTATTATTTTTATTCAAGCCAGTTTAAAACTTTAACTTAAAATACAAAATCATCTTCCTCATGTTTTCCCAAGGCTTAAAATGTCACCACACATTTAAATATGTACCCATTGACATTCCAGTCCTAGTAATATACAGAATGTCTGTCACATGAACCTAATTATGGTAGCCTTAGCTCTCAAGAGTCTCCTGTAGCTTAGTGGTAGAGCAACAGGACGGGTAACCAGAGGGACATAGGTTCGACTCATCGTGGGAGTCGCTTTAAGTTTGTCATTGACTGGAAAAGAAACGCCATTTTCAAACTCAGCGGGCTTTTTCATAGGGTCTTCGATGAGCTATGCAACTATTAAGCGAATAAGGTTTGAAATGGTTATCGTTTAATCATTTTCAATGAAATACCTTCAGTTTGAAACTTATGTAGAATGCATACATGTAGAAGCTCATATTCTTATTTCGTTACTCATTATCAGCAAGCGTGAGCTAAGAGGTAATCTTAGTTCAGTAGTTAAACTGGCCCCTTGCTTCTTGTTTGTAAACAGATTATTGTAAGTAAGTGTTGTTGACGTTGCAGAATTCCTCTTCAGTTATAGAGTTTCCGTTTCTGTTGAGTGATGTACAATACTGTCACTTTATTTCAGGTCGTCTACTTTACTGCCACCTTTCCATACATCGTTCTTTTTATTCTTATGATTCGTGGAGCTACACTCGAAGGATCATTAGACGGAGTGCTCTTTTACCTCAAGCCAGACATCGCTAAGCTTAAGGACCCGAGGGTATGAACAATTTTTTGTTAATCTTCCCTGAGTGTACAGCTGGTGTACTTTGTTAAAAACAAAGACATCAAAGTGTTTAAGCTTCTTCGCTACTGAATTCCGTAATGATTTTGTTTATTGAAAGGACAAATTCCTTTGCAGTAGTTAATCACGTGCCGCTAGATAATAAGCTATACGTGCAGTAGTCACTTTATTCCTTCCTTTCTCTAAACAAAAATTTTCATTATGGGCTGATTATAAATTATAGCGAAACGGTTGTACATGGATGAGTGTCACCCAGACTCCCCGTACAATATTGCGGGTAATATTATGCAAAATTGCATCGTCTGCCCCCCCTCCTCCCCCCTTAAATGTTTGCATTATTTTTCTGGCACAATACTGTGCTGTAAAATCTCCTTCTACAACATAGCCTGCGAAAACAGCCACCTCTCCTTGCTCCTCGCCGCTAGCGTAACGCCCTGCTGTTTTCACAGGCTATCTACAACACTGAAAGCCCTCAAAAAATTTAATCGTCTGCACGCCATCTGCAACACATGTCTTCGAATTTAACCACCCACCCAAAAAGGCAGCGTAAAGGCCCAAGAAATGTTTCAGCGGGTAGCCACATCGATTGATACGTGTTGATGGAGGTATTGCAATTCTAGATATGTATAAGAAGGGGGAACAACAAAAATTCAGGTAGCAGCAAAAGAGCCGCGCACTCGAGAAAATAGACTTCAGGTGAACCTCTATGTGCGACCAACTCTTCTATCGTAAGCGACCACACCCAATCGAGCCATTGAGGCGGGAAGGGAGGAGTCGCTTACGGTAAGTGTGGCTACTGTATCACATTATTGTCTTAATTAATCTCTAGGTCTGGGTTCGAGCAGCATCTCAGATCTTCTATTCTTTGGGAGTCGGGTTTGGATCTCTAATTACCTTTGGAAGCTACAACAAATTCAATAATAATTGTCAAAGGTAAGAAACACTTCAGCTTGGTTTTCCTTGATGATCGCTACGCGCGCTACGATCACTAGATTCGGTCAAGAGATGATAATGGGTCCTATTAAGATCTTTTGAATCGGTGTGATGCTAGCAGTAACAAAACAAGTTGCCCTGGGGGGGGGGGGGGGGGGGGTACTCCCTAATATAAACCGTATAGGTGTGTGCTGCCCCAACCGGTTGTTGTTTTTTTTTCAGCCTTTTTGGTCTGAAAACGGGTACGGTTTTCGAGGGAACTACGGGAGCGCATGAACGTAGTTATCGTTTCAGTTCCAAATTAATAGGAACGAAATAGAAATATGCGAATTCGAATTCGATTCGCATTTGAAGAATTTTTTTGTTTGTGCTCTAATATATGTAATGATGACATAATTTCTGCCTAAAGGCGGGGTCTGAAAACGCGCATAAAAATTGGAGGTCTGAAATAGGTTCAGGATTTGGAGAAGCGGGCGGCACACCCCCACCAAGAATTCCCCGGGACAAATTGTTCTTCCAATGGATGTAGCTAGCAATGGCAGCGACCTTTGTGAGAAGGGTCTTCGAAATATCCTTTAAAGAGGCTGTGACATGGCTGGCTGCCTGATTTTTTTTATAAAGCCAATTACGGGTCCTTATTTGCTATAGAACTTGAAATTACTTGTGAATGACAACATCACAACTTCGTGTCAAGCAATGTTTATAATATACCTTCTTCTAACGTTTTGAGCAGTTATTTTCATGCTTCACCCATCTTGTTGGCGGTAGTACTCACTGTTTGAATTTTGATAAATTTCGTGACACATCTCCTTTAAGCCCGGATTTCATAAAATTACTCCCATAGTTCTGAACACTGGACTTTTTCCGAGATCGTGGTAATCGTAGCGATCACTAGGAAACCAAACCTCACTGTGCGTATACTTTTCAGACTCATTAATAATTTATAAACATAATACAAAGGAAATTTAGTTTTAATAAGTCTTTTGAAATCATATTGCCTTAATTTCTTCTTCTAAAGTTGTTCATCAGAACTATTCGTGCATCTTCGAATATTGTAAGGCACTGTGTGAAGATTTTCCGAAATCTCGTAACAAAAAATGGGTCATTAAATATCTATATACACTATCGATATATGAAAGGGTATACATTTTAGAAATAAATCGGCATCAATTGAAAGAATTAACTAAAGATTTTTTGGTTCGCTATAAATTGATTGTGGAACTTTCGCGTATTTTCAATTTCGCGAGCGCACTAAGCTATAATACGCGCGGATCAAGGTATAATCTTTAGAACCATACTGCGACATCACGAATGATCCATAAACACACAAATTTTTGTTTTTTCCACAGGGACGCCATCCTTGTAAGCTGCATCAATTGCGGGACAAGTTTCTTCGCAGGGTTTGTCGTGTTCAGCGTGCTGGGATTTATGGCCCACGAGCTTAAAACTAGTGTTGGGGAAGTGGTAACGTCAGGTAAGCCTGGTCTGAACTACATGAATTTAATGAACATATGGGGCTAAACAAGTCCTTAGCTGTGCTTGGAATGCGCTCAGATGCGTATATAGGATTTTTCAAAGGAAATTAGGGCACATTGTTTGACACCTAGAGAACTTATTAGGTTTGTCAAATGTCGACATACATTGTATACATTGCACAAATATAGTAACTGAAACTTTTAAATGCGAAGTTTTAAGGAGAAAGTAAACGCATCACAAAAAATGAAAAAAGTCTTTCTCTTTTTGAACTAAATTTCTGCCAATGGCAATTCATTTCCAAGATAAAATCGCTTATGTTTTACAGATTGAGCTGAAGAGTTTGGAATAGTGGCAGAACACAACGCACCTTTTGTTGTAATGTCGCGCGCGGTTGAGATTGCAAGTTGAACAGGCTCCCCAGTGTATCCTTAGCAGAAGGGGAACCTAGAAGTTTTGAACTCACTGTATTGTAATATAAATTTTTGCTCTGTTGTTAGGTCCTGGACTTGCATTTGTCGGTTACCCAGAAGCCATTGCCCAGATGCCTGTCAGTTCTATGTGGGCTTTCCTGTTCTTTTTCATGCTTCTTACTCTTGGGTTGGACAGTCAGGTAATGAACAATCGTATGCCGTTATAGATTTAAATATTAGAGAGTTTAAGATTCACGTTTACGCCAAGCGGCAAGCGTGAATTTGTACCACGTGACCAAGTTTCCCCTTAATTTCCGTTTGCTGTTTATTACTTCTACACAAAAATAAGTAGTTTCACGCCAGTTTTATCCCTAGGAATTGTTCCGGACAGGTTTTAACTGCTTATTTTCTATTCTGAGAAATTCTCAACCAGAATCTGCCGTTTGCCGTTTTCCGTTTGCCGTAAACGCGATTCTTAATCTCTCTATTGATGGTGAGAGCACGCTAATGCATCAAATTTGACGAATATATTAATTGCTGAACTCTATTAAACTACCCTATTAAGATACCGTAAAATTCCGAAAATAAGCCCCTCCATGTATAAGCCCCCAAAACTCGAAACGTAAAAAAGCCTCCGTTAAATCGCCCCTCCAAGTATAAGCCCCCCCGGGGGCTTGTACTTGGAAAATTGCCCTCAAACACAAAGTAAAACAAAGAAAAACGGTAAATTTCCTACCAAGGCTAGGCTAGCTAGGCTAGCTAGCCCCTCCGAATATAAGCCCCTCCAAAAATAAGCCCCTGAAAAAGGCCTTTGAAAAATATAAGCCCCGGGGCTGAAATTCTGTTTGAAAAAAACTTGACGATTTACAAAGAATTTATCTTTCATTAACTTTTTTGCCATCCAGCAATTTCAAAGTTTTTGAAAGCTATTATTTACTTTAAGAATTGCTTACGAAGACCTTAAAATTAACTTTTGAACTTGATTTGTATATACGGCGACGCCTTCTATGGGTTAACTCGTATGTTCTTGAGCAAAAAAAAACGTTAATTCTGTAATTCAACTAACTTATTGGTATTGCTGGTTCAAGATCCTTATTTTGGAAGCAAGTGTGGTCTCTTTGTGAGAGCACTCGCCCACTACCAATGTGGCCCGGGTTCAAATCACGGGCTCGATACCATATGTAGGCTGACTTTGTTGTTGCTTCTCTCCTTTGCTCCCAATTTTTTTCTCTTGGAATGGATGAGGAAGACCCACTATGTAGTTGTGCTACCTCTAAAACGTCATTTTGTTTGTTTATTTATTTACTTATCCTGTCTGTTTATAGTTTGCCATGGTGGAGTGCGTGGTAACAGGCCTTTCAGATGAGTACCCTAAATACCTCAGACGTTACAAGCCTGTTTTCTTGATTTCTGTCTGCGTTTTGATGTTTCTTTTAGCCATCCCCATGTGTTCTCAGGTAGGATCTTGTTAACTATTGTCTGTAATTTGGCGTGCGCGTCTCTAGGCCAACACAAAGCTAGATTTATGATCTGAGACAGAAGATCGTAATAACTTGTTATATTGACGAGCAAACCTAAGACGGTCATTTTATCCCGTAGCAATGTCATAATACCCATTAAAAGCTTTGTAAGTTATTCTTCTCGAATTAATCTGTATTGCACAGCGGTTTTCCGTGACTCACATCCGGAACTTGCATCGCATCCAGGACTTCTTAAATAGAGAGAGCGAGTGAAAAATGTCGTTACTGAGTGTAAGGGCGGCCATGATAAAAGTGTGTTAATTTTACAAGCCTCTTAATAGCGGTAAGGCTAAACTTTATTGTCTTCTTCTTTTTTTGTCAGGGGGGTATGTACGTTTTTAACCTGTTCGACATCCAGTCGGGAGGAATTTCTCTTCTTTTCATTGGATTCTGTGAAGCAGCCGTCATTGGTTGGGGAGTTGGTGAGTATATATTTTCTTTGAAACCCAGAAACAATTAAACGTGAAAACCAAATTATAAATAGTTTTTTTTGAGGTTTATTGTGTTGTAAGAAAACAGGCAATCAGATGTGGGAAAACTAAACCGCAAACAGTTACAGTAGTAGGTTTGATAAGCAGAAGATAGATGACTCAGCTTAAGAACGTGAAAGCACTTAATAAGCGACATTACCATTTCTTTATGATTGCTATTAAAAGGTCTCCAATTGATGGTGGGAAGGTCTTTCTCCCTTTCCCCCTTATCTGTACTTGACTGCTTGAAAACCGTTACTTTTACTGCCCAAAGTGAGGGTGCCACCCTCTTTCCCTCCCGCGAGGCTAGTACCGTTAGGCTATTTTCGCACTATACCAGATTCGTCATACGCCAACCCAAAAACCATGCCGGGTAGGAGGATAGGGCTTCTGTTTACATATAAGAAACGATGATTTCGGCTCAATTTCTGTAACGGAAGGACGCGGCGCCGCGCCGATCTTGAAAGTGGCTCGTCATGAACATATCGAATAGCTTTCTGCTATTCGTCGTCGCAGAGCGAACAGGTGTGAGCAGGAGCGAGGATTGGAACCCACGTCTAGTAAGCAGGAGTAAATATTCAGGAGCGAGAATTGCGATTTAGTGTACCAAGTCCTCTCGGCCAATCGCTCTGGGAGGATTCATGGTGTAAAAGGGCCTTGTTCTATTCCCGAAAAGCTATCTGGTATCGTGTAGACAATTAGCCTTAGTGGTAAACTACGAAGGATAATAGGCATTGCCCTTTTTGTGGATGCAATGTAATAGAAGACGAAGTTCACTTTCTTTTTCAATGTCCTACATACTCTATGATTAGAAATAAATTTTACTATAAAGTCGAGATTCCAAATACTACCCAGTCACCTATAAACGGCTTGATCAATGAATCGATGAACTCTTCTAATTACTTTATCAATATACAATTCACAAAATATATTTCAGCTTGTTTTGATGTTCGTGACAAATTATTATCAAAGTAACGTAATTGCCCTGTGTTGTAATTTTGATTCTTAAACATAGCATGTGTTTGTATGGTCATGCAAATAAAGCTCGTTGTTGTTGGTAAGGGGTGAAGAGTTTCGGCCGTAATATTGCAGTCTTCAAGAGAGTCAATAAAAGAAGCTTTTTACGTTACATGTGAACATCCAGCATGAACTCAACATTTAATCGCCTATTGTATTCCTAATATTTCAGGTACAGAGACACTTGCTGAAATGATCGAAAAGATGATTGGCCATCGCCCCAACATGTTTTTCCTCATTTGTTGGAAATATGTATCACCAATCGCAACTCTGGTACAGTTATTTCATTTTAAAGAAGATTATCTTCGCCTTATTTGCGACATTACGGAAGTAGCGCCGGCATGCTGTTTTAACAAACCGAATGATCAAACTTCGCCTAGGGGCGGGGGGTGGGGGAGGGGGGGCGCGGAGGGAAGGGGGAACAAAGTGAACTTGAAACGCAGTCAAAGTTATTCCCTCCACAGGATCCTACAGGAATCCACTAACAGTAACTTGTTCCCGAGCTTCTTAGATCCCTCGTCGTGTTGTGTTATTTATTTTATTTACAAAATCGCTTATTTCCCCTTTGTAAACGGACGTTGTCTTTTTTAACGGTCGGCGCGACCAGTGGTAGCCAAGCCTTTTGACGTGTATAAGATGAAGTACATGAAAAAGTTTCTAAATAGTCTTAGGTTCTGTCGAATTATAGGCTCTGGCTGATTTCACGTAAAGCGCTCTCACGGAAAAAGGCATCATTTACGAAAGATAGAAATATACTTGAAGTTTTTCGACCAGATAATTCTGACAACACAGGGTGTTGATAAATTGTAGCTTAGATCGTCCAAATAATAGGTAGCCCATAAAGGCTTTTTTTAAGCAAAAAATTTTGCTATATTTTAGCTCAATAATCGCTACATTATAACAGAAGGCAATGATCTCATTTTATGTCTTTCCTTTATAGGTCATCATCTTAGCTAGTTTGGTTCAGTGGACTGGTATATCATACGATAACAAGCCATATCCTGCATGGGCCGAGTTCTTCGGTTGGCTTCTTGCAATTGCATCTATGATAATGATTCCAACATTTGCTATTATACAGTATTTCTCTTCCAGCCAAGGAGGCTCATTTGGTTCGGTGAGTGTTTTATTTCCCTGATGGTTGAGTCTCCGTTTTACTTTAACCGGTGTGTGATCTGTTTTCAGTATTCGAACTGATATATGCATGTTTCGGTCATCAGATGGAGACGACCTTATTTGGCATGAAATAGTTAAACTACTTGTCATGCGGCGTGATAAATAATTAACTCAATTTTGGTAGTGGGCAAATACTGTGACAAGAAATGCAAGCAAGAGCAGCAAGCAAGAGTGAAGTTGGAATAAAGAGCGAGCATTTTCGCTGAACATCTGGAACAGGATATAACCTGGTGCAATGAGCAATCTAAACAAATGATTGCTGGCCGTCCTCCTCTTTCTATAATTCAATAAATAAGTCCTTTTTTCTAGGAAAACAAAGCAAATTTTGATAACACGGTATCAATACTCGGTTACCATGGTAACGTCAATGTTGACGTACTCGTCACGACGACGGTAAAATGTTTCCAGATAATTCTTTAAAAAGGCCTATCGGTCTAAGCAGGTTTAAAAATAAATACATTTCGCCAGTGCTGAGGTATAATTTTCCTTTTTTTTGCAGAGGATGAGGTCACTGCTACTTCCCGATGAACACGTGATGAATGAGGTCAATGAAAGAGAGGGAGTGAGCAGAAAGGCTTTGGACATTAAATAAAACTTGCAAGGTATGTTGAATTCCTGTTTTCTCAGACTTATCTTAAATAGCTTTTTCTTTGACAAATAAAAGATTGATCAAATTAACCCTCGAACGTACAAGGGAGGGAGGGGGGGGTTGCCACCCCTGTCTAAGGTTTTTCTGAGTTTTTTCCTAGGCGATAAAACATCACGTTTGCAGTAGCAGTTCGTTTTTCCCTCGCGCCCAATTTGAGACAAGTTTGGTGATGGACTGGTTACTATAGCTGCTAGATTTGACGTCATAAGTAGCAGCTGGTCAAGAAATAAAGTAAAGCTTGCGCATAAAATGATGCGAAGTACTTTTTTATGGGTTATTTTACATGTCAAGCACAAAAAAGTACCAATTGTAGCCGTTTTTACCTGATTTCTAATTCTTGGTGAAATCAAGGATGGCGACCATGTTTGGTGATGTCACAGGCCTCCAGCAGCGCCACCACGCATAAAATATACTTCATCTTGTTAAGACGATCAAAGGCTTTCCACTGAACGCAAATCGTTTCGAAGTACTGCAACATATCAAACACTCTAGGGAGGGGTTCCGTCAACCCCCTCTTGTACCACGGTGGGGTTATGACTGCGTCTATGTACGAGGGTTAAGTTCTTGTTAGGTTTTTCTCTAAGAGGTGCGTCCATTTTGTGTGGTAGTCTATCTTTCTTGTACACAATATGAAACCATGAGAAACCCATCCCTGGTATTCAAGCGAGTATGACAATGTATAATATTGTATTATACAATGTTATCGCCGGTTTTTATATTATCTTTTTATATAATTCTTTTTTTCGTCGTTCGATATCTTTTCTCTTTTTTTAGTAAAAAACTAGACTTATCTCAAGACCAAAATCAAACTGTCTTTTCCGTTAGTGTTTTAGGAAATCGCTATTCAATAGGCGTCCTGTTTTCCTCTTTTTCTCTTTTTAGCAACCATTATTTGACCAGTTTCCACGAAGTTTGACACTTATCCTAGAAGCCTGGTCGAGAGACACGACTGCAGTTGTATTATATGTATTAATGTGATATACAAGTATTTTGATTGAATTTATTTTGAAGGCCTGCTGGTTTATCAGGAAACATACTAATTTTGCTAACTGTTTGAGTGTGAAATAAAAATCGCTGCTTCTATTTATCATTTTTTATTCCGCTTAAAGCTGCATGTCAGTAGGGCAAAAGAAATATTGAGCTAAGAAATGCATGCTGTATTTGAACTTTAAATTTTATGGGTGTCTTTATCCCGGGTTTTGTAAGTATAATGGCAACAAACAATTGTAACCATTTTTAAGGGAAAAACCTTTATTCCTACGATGCTACAAAATACACCTTTTAGCTCACTTAACCCTTTACGCCTTACGAGTGAGCATCATCAAATTTCTCCTTGATACTTAGGGCCTGTTTACATGGAGGTGGGAGACACCAGGTAGGTGGCGTAACCCGCCTGTCACATAATCTCTCATTTTAATGTGATCACGTTTACATGATAGGTGGGGTGACCCGCCACATGTTACTTCACACACCGGGGGTCCCCCACCTCTATGTAAACAGGTCCTTAAACAAATTCTCCCCAATACTTCTACAGGAAACGTACAGGGGTGACAAATGAGGATCTGAACTTTGGGTAAACCTAACATATCAATTGCAGGTGATGCAATTTTATTAGAAACCACGCGCAACGTTTTCATAGGGGCCGTCCCTGAAATTTTTCACAAGTTCTTCAAGATTCAGTTTCAGATGGATATTTCGGACGGAATTTTTTTTTCATGGGATGTTATGATCATATTAGAGTTTTAAAGAATTGCTTACGCTATTTTGGTTAGACTAAGTAATGTGATGTAATATGATGTGTATTAAGAATATCCACGTTTACTTTTCAGTGTCAGAATAAATTTATTGTAAACTATCTCCTGGCGCTTTGTTTGTTTTCCTTCTACGCATTTTTCCCCTACAGCTGTACTTACATTTTTATGGGAAAACAAGAATATTCCGCAAAGGTTGGCGGGAGTTAAATAAATTCAGCGCAGATTAGAGGTGTACAAAGGGTTGTAAATACCTTAGAATCGCAAAGATTCGCTCCTTCCTTTCCTCTAGCTAAGCTAAAGGAAATGATTGTCTCAATTACGAGTTTCCCTATAACAGGCATCGTGACTTGATTTAAAAGTGTAGTTCTCAGTATCCTTTGTGATGATTCACGATTCTTCCCACAAGCCCCAACCCGCCACCAAACACCCACACCGCCTAACACCAACACCACCAAGACCTTCAGCAACATATTGCAGGTGGAAAAGACATAGACAAGACAATATTTATACGGTGTCGTACACCAGATGGTACATCGCCTTTTCCCAAATAATTCAAACTTATAAATTAACTAGCTTTAAATTACTTTCTATCTCGAAGCATTCAAACACAAGCCTTGCTGTTAATTTTTTTATTTCAGCCTTACCGCTGGAAGGATTTATTAGAAACGTATTCGATATTTCGTTTGGCGACATTCTGTTCACTCTCATTGAGTGGGTCATTTGTCGAGCAATCGAATAAAGCTTTTCTTTTATCCGGCCAGGCGGGACATATTCGTCCTCCTTAAAGCTATGCCAGCCGCAGGATTGAATAATTATGATTGGCGAGTTGCTCACTCCTATAATAGCTATCCTCCATTGGAGAGAGGGAAAAATAAAAGCGCACCGCAAGCTTACTATTAATATTATTTTAATTTGGAAGAAAGAGATTTTTTAACACTAGAAGGCTCAGAAAGAATTCCGAACCCGGGTGAGAATCGAAATCACGACGCCCTCCGAGTTCTAGTTCGGACGCTCCACTAACCACTGATCTACTGGAGGCTCTATGGTGAGCAGGGCTCGAAATTTAATTTACTAAAAAAAAAAAAGATTAATAATAAATAATAATAATGAACTTCATTTATAGCTCAGGCACAGTGCCTTACTAATTCATTGCTATTACTAATGATTGCTATTTTTACCCAATACAAAGCAGGCGCCTCTGCGGAGGTGACAGTTACCTAGGCCGTGTTTCGGGTGACGGGTCCCGTGCATGCTATTTTTACTACTATGCCCCTTGCTTTTTCTGAAAGTACATTCGCTTCTGATCCATTAGCTTCCTTTACCTAATCTCAAAACAACTTCTTGTAGCTTGACGTCTTGATGGCAAGCATCGGATGGTGCCTCCTCACAGCTTAAAATGAAAAAGTAAAGATTTTGATCAACTGGTTAGCTCACTTTGCCAGACAGGTAGTATCAGTGCAGACTTCAGAGCGGTAGCAGGGGGGAGAAATAAACGCCAACCGCTTTTGACACCCGTTAGACCAGAGTGGTTAGGCTGGAATGGTAGGCTGGGGTTCGATTTCTGGCCAACTAACACTGAGAGTCTAAAAACTTAAATTAACAATGGTTAAGGTACTGCCTTTGTTCTGGTATCTACAAATGGCAAAGCCTTCGTACATAAAACCCGGAGGCCCCGTATATCACAGCGTCTTTCACGGATCTCACTCTTGTCGGACGTAACCGGAGCCACTAGAGACAGAACAAAACTCTGGCAACGACCTTAAACAACCTGTCCATTGTTTGACTAAATCTGCTGTTTATTTGGACCCCCTGTTTGTTAACAAAGAGTTCATAGCTCGATATGCACAGCTGTAAATCAGTGCCATTCTTACTCCTTAAAATAACACACCTCAGTACCACAAATTGTATCCACTTTTAGCCCTAGCGTTTGTTAGCCTGAGCCTATAAATAGTTACTCGAGAAAAATATGGCATAATATCTAACCAACCTACTTAACCGGTAAGATGGACATGACAATCAACTCACCAAGATAACCTCTGCCTTTCGCTCGCGGTTGACATCATGCTCCCGTTCAATCTGGGAGAGCATCTTCTCGTCTGGCTTCAATAATGTGTAAAAACGCTTCACAGGGAGAAAAAAAAAACGTTAGGTTATAAGTTAATTGAATTTTGAAATTCCAACTGTAAAAAGATCAGAAATGAGCATGCGCGGGGTAAAGACACGGGAAAAGATGGCTTACAGAGTTGCCTTAAAGTGAAGACAAATGGGAGTTCCGTAAGGGACATGTACAATACAATGTACATTTAATTTAAAGAGGGTTAAAATTCTGTACAGGTATATAATGAAATACTGATTAACTTGTAGCCAAACAACTAAACTTATTAAAGCTTTACAACCAATTGGAAAAAAGGATGAAACCAAGTTAAAACCAGACGAGCTGAACGAACTGAGCGACCCGCAATGATGATCTCCGTGTCTTATCCGGTCTGTGTCACTCACTCAAGAAAAAATAATTAAATAAATAATAAATTTTATTTATACATATGTGCATAAGACCTAACAGGAAAATTAACATAAATAAATACTGAGCCAACTTTTCGTGTCAAAAAAAAATTGTAGCCATCGTTGCTTGAATGATCGCAATGAGAAAGTCGACTTTTTGTAATTTATATAAAACGCACAGAGTTTTATTTCCTTAATTTTAAATGTTAGTTTCACATTATTCAGTTCAGAAAGAGCCGATCGAAAAGAGGTATCCTGTTCACAGTCCCCCATTTTTTTCCGTAAGATCGTCGAGATCAAGTGAATGCATTACGGGCGGCCATCTTGGTTTCTCGCCTCCTTACCGCCTCCTCCCTCGCCCCCCAGGTAGATTTGACACTCATTCCCAGGCTAAACTCGGAACATTTGAAACCAAGATGGCCGCCCGTAACGGAAAGCGCGATTTTTAATGAGGCTTTGACAAACCTTGTTAAAGTTTGTCTAAATTTCGAGACATTTCGTAACCAAAAAACTTTCGCTGCCCCACCGACCAGTAAAGGTTCCCCAACTAAGGACATAAATGGCCAGAGGTGGAGACCCCAGAATCACAAAGGTCAACCTGCACCACGTCTGGTATGATAAACGAACGACAGCATGTGAAATTCAAAAACAGTATCCTCACCTCCGTAACAGTTCCCGGAGTTTTCCAGAGCTGGTAAATCGCAAAGGCGGGAATAAGCACCATAGAACTCAGAGCCATGAGCCAGCCGAGAAACTCAGCCCATCCGGGGTAAGGCTTGTTGTTATACGATACACCCTTCCACTGAATTACATTCGCCAAGATGATGACCTGCAATTTATTCAGTTAGATTAAAGAAAACAAGCAATGACCGTTTTCGCAAAGTCTTATAGGAAGAAATGGGCCCCTGATCTTCTTTTTATCAGTATCAGTATCATTAATCATTGATATATTGTCATTACATAGAGTGGTTTTCGTTTGAGTGTCGTAAAACCAAAACCAAAGTAATTACTCTGGCCAATCACATAGGACACAGACAATACATTGAACCAATCAAAACTCGAAGTAATTACATGTGGCTGACGCAAAGCGCGGGAAAATGCATGCGAGCGCGTCACAATTGGCTTTGGTTTTACTTCTCATTGGATGAAAAGGTGGCGCGAATCTTTTAAGCCAATCGCATCGTGTAGAAAGTGCAAAACCAATTACTTTTCGACACTCAAATGAAAACCGCTCTATCATCATGATTGTGATATCATTATTATTATCATTATCATCATTATATTCGCTGTTTGTGATTTCCCTTGGTTTACAGAATCACTGCTTCAAGAAGAGCGATTATACAAAAGAAACACTCGCGTGTGAAATACTTTTTATTTAGGAATGCCTATCTGGAACGGGTAATATCCATTTTCATATGCCGTGAAACTGCAGAGGAAATGGCAAATGTTTTCAAGAGATTCCACGCAGAGGAAAGGATGTGAATTGTGCTAAGAAATATTTTGAATTAAAACAGTTGTGAATTCAGTATACCAAGAGTATACTGAGTTAATAGTTTAAAGTCGATTTCCCACGTAATGCAGGAATTAATGTTTAGATGGAGAAGGGGAAAATTTCAGTTACCACAAATTTGCGCGGGGCAAATACGGTGCAAAAAAATATGACGTACGTAGGCGCATAGGTGTAGCATTTGAACACTTCCTTTGTCCCCTCTAAGGGGATTTTGACCACAAACTTTGCCGCCAACTGCGGTGTTGTTATCCCCAGAAAGGGATGTTTTATCAAATTTAAACTATTTTTCAGTCCCAAGGGTCGGGAATTTGAGCAAAAAAATCAATTGCCGCACCTATGCCCGTACTTCCATCCCAACCCCCTACGTTCAAACATTGATACCTGCATATAGGACGTTTAGCTTGCGTGGAAGGCGTTCGAAAGGGAGGGGAAAGGTTACTTGGCACGAGACCTTCCCCCCTTCCTCGTGCGCCATCCGCGCTTTTCAAGCGCCCGAAATCCCCTTTACCTCTACTTTTGAACGCCTGCCACGCAG
Organism: Porites lutea; assembly: GCF_958299795.1. Taxonomy (NCBI): domain Eukaryota; kingdom Metazoa; phylum Cnidaria; class Anthozoa; order Scleractinia; family Poritidae; genus Porites; species Porites lutea. The sequence continues at coordinate 12,653,242 of NC_133204.1, forward strand.
GCTGATAGGAGGTTTGGATAACATTTCAAAAGCTCGTCCTGATACAGCCGCGGATATGCCGTGTGCCGCGTTTAATTTATGCCCAATGGTAAGTTCACAGTAAATGAAGGAAAATTCATCAGAGAGGCTTGGGTAAGGCTTCATGTAGTCACTACTTACAAGTGTGGAAATGGGTGACAAGTATTTCCAGCAAATCCTGAACCACAGTTTAGGTCTCTGCCCAGTCATAGCCTCTATGTCATCACTGAATCGATCAACACCTAAATGAAATCAAGAAGAGGATGTTAATGGGGTTAACTGTTTAGGCAATAACGGGCGATAAAAATTTCATGGCTGACTGTCGTATAATAAAATAAAATTTCGGTTTTTAGAGTATCGGTATATAGAAGTTTTTCTAAGTACAATGCAAACAACAGCGCTAGCTGTAGTGAATTCTAGAGGAACTTTATTGCCGAATTTTTTTGGTGCTTGTTATCCACCCGCTTATGGCACAGTTGTTCAAAGGGTAGATAAAGCTGTGAAACGGATAAATCACTATTCACTGGATGGCGCAACTGGTTTCCCTAACACTAGCAATACTGATTAATCAGGTGGATAGCGCTATCCAATGTTTGAACAACTGGTGCCAGCTGTGTCTAACTGTATAAATCCACGATATTGTCATTTATCCGATGTCCACACGTATCCGATGAATCCGGCATACGAATCCGCGACTTTTTGAATCCACTCTCCGGAGTGGAAATTCATGAATGCGCTATTAATCCGGAATCGTGTGGACGCTAATCTGGATATTTTTCTATCCGACCCGACGGTAACATAGATCGAGTCCAGTTTCTTACCGTGAATCTTCAAGGTGGTTGCCGGGCGCCATGTTATCGCTTCCTTACTTGTTGTTGTTGTTGTTGTCGATGATTATACTTATTACTGGGTTAACCTCCGACCATCCATTTCAAGTTAATTACAAAGTGCGACAAGTGTTATTACAAAGTGCGACAGCTTATTTTATTACAAAGTGCAATAGCTTTTTTTATTACAAAGTGCGACAGAACATGGCACGAGAAATCGAGAAATCACTTTTAATTACAAATTTAGTGAAATTAGCTGACGAACTAAGAATGAATCCGGATACGTGTGGACTGGCAACTTGATTTGAATACGTTATGTGTGGACCAACGTGGATATTTTTGAAACCGAAAAGGAAAAGTTGCAGATTCAATAATAATCCGGATACGTGTGGACGGGGTCTCAAGTAGTTAACATCACTGGCATGATCATTTATTTGCCTTTCAAAAAGTTAAAAGTTTATTGGCCTTGGTTTTAATTCTAGCAAGGAGAGCTTAAGAAACCACCAGGCTCATGGCAGAGGCCATTATCGATTAAGACCCCTTTTTTGTCCATTGACTATAAGAGATTTTATAAAATGTCTCTTGAGTAGAGACATACCTCACTGACAGCCTCCACCGTGATTTCCGGATTCCAGGAACTGGATTCCAGCTTTATTCAGTGGAACTTAGTTTCCGGCTTTCAATCATTAGTGGGATTCCGGATTCCTTGAGTTGTATTACGGATTCCAAATCCGAGGATTTCGGATTCCACAAGCAAAAATTTCCCGCAATCCGGAATCCGGATTTCATTACATGGGGCGACTGAAAATGAACTGCGTGTTACTCATGAAAGGCACTCACTTATTTTTAGCATGCGTCACATGCACGCTGCAATAAATCCACTCTTACATATTGATGCTTGAGTTTATCTTGATTTATTTTGTAAACATTGAATTAACTCTCTTTTTAGAAGACCAAAGGAGACGAGCCTTTCGTTTAACCAATTATCTTTGAGTTTGGTGCCTGTAGGGAAATTGATCTTTGTACGATTTTAAACGTGTTCAATACATAAAGACATTCCATTGTATATTTCCACTAAACCATTAAAGTTGCCTTTAAACCCGATTCTGTGGCACAGCTGGGCCTTTAATTATAGAACTGCAGACCTATATACAGTATCAACATTGAAGAGAAAATAGGTGATGAAAGGATTTAAATCAACCGACTTCTCCTCACCCTTTAAGAACAGGTTTTTAAAATATGATCTCTAACATTTCTCTAATAATGGGAAACAAAATTTAAACAGAAAAACAATTTCAAGATATAGTAGATAAAATTAATGTAGTATTTTTTGTAACACTGCCTACGTTCAGGGCTGAACCTAAAAACTCTAGGTTCAAAATGGGTGGAATTCAGAAAACAAGAGTGGACTGTCTTGGATTCCCTTACATTGGGCGGTCATTTACAGTGGAACTTCGATTTAAAGAACCTCTCTATAATGAAGTCCTCGGTGTAACGAATGATTTTCTCTACCCCAGTAGTAGTAGAATATATGAGAAAGAACCTCGATAAAAACGAAACCTCGTTATATCGAACAATTATTGCCAGTCCCTTGGCCCTTCGTTATATCGAGGTTCCACTGTAGTGATGTTTATCTCTTTACCATAATGATAAACATCTCACTTCCACGCCGCCCTGAAGCGCCAAGAATCGCCAAGATCTATAGCTAGCTTTTTAAGGAGTACGTTCCTAGTTTTTAAATATAATTCTGAATAGCTTAATCCCCGAGGTTGATTAACGGGATAAAGAAAAAACACACAATCAAAGCAAAAATATAAGCGTGCAAAACAAAATGGACAAGTCACACCTAACAAACGTACCTATACACGGACACGTTGTGTGGGATATATGTAATTGTCGCATAATCACCAAGAACTGGTCGTGAATTTGTCAACCTGAATAAATCCAAGCGGGCTCATAGGGAAGATTATGTATGTTATTCGCTGGTCGGTAGGTTCGCATCGTGAAATATATTGATAGAGTTCAGCATTTTCAATGCCGAGGTCATGGTATTTCAGGGTTCGGACCGACCCTATATGTAACTGGTAAATAATATCTGGTATACTTATTTTTTGGACTTAACAGAAATCGAACGAAGTGAATTTTCTTCTCGTTGACCGCCAGTAAAACATCATGGAAGTTTCCATTGTCACTAGCCATGCTGTTAACTTTTACAAAATATTGTTTTTAACCGAAAAGTTTCAGATTTGTAAACAGAGAGGTGAGCTGTCAGGAATCGGAGTCCGGATCTCGGATTCTGGACTGCTCGCGAGCCAATCAGAGGGCGCCATGTTATCCGGATGGGTAAAAATGAGAAACTTGGGAGGTTAATAAAGGGTCTCTTGGGTATTAAAAATGGCAGATAAACTTGATGGTTACCTTAGAGGGTGACCCAAGTCTTTTAAGTGTTAAAGCTTTTCATATTAACCTACCATAAATCCAACCAACTGCAACAATTTCCATCAAAGTTACAAACAGCAACGACAGCCCGGCAGTCTGGTAATCCATCAAGTTAAATATGTACATTCCACCCTTGAATATACGAAGCGAAATATTACGTCAATTCTACGCTCCAGTGAAAAAACGCTCTATTCGCAGTCCACATTCAAATGGGAGCTTAATTAAAATTTCAAACTTTTGACAGAATATTAGCGGAGCTCTCGAAGCTCCGCTTGTATATCTATAAATTTTGGTTCTGATAATATCGTCCGTCCGTCCGTACGTACGTCTTCCCTTCACGTAAGCGCATGTGACATGTCTTACTTACTATAGCTTAAAAGTCCAAGGCATATCAGAAAGAGTGTTGGACATCCAAGTTATGATCAATTGATAGCTGTCAAAATAGGGTATCCGCTAACCAGTGTCATATAACTGTATCGCAGGCTCAAGTTTACAACTCAACGGGGTGACTTTTTTAAGTTCTCCGCTGACCACTAAAGGCTAAATCTATATATTATACCTGTGTAACACACGGAAGTCCAAGAAGAAACATGCTGATGCACAAAATCATCACAAATATCTGCTTCCGATAACCCTTCTTCAGCCACGGATATTCATCCACAAGTGCTGTAATAACTGCTTCAATAGTAGCAAACTACAATTGAAGGGGAAACAAAATCATCAACGCAACTCGCGACTATATCCCATCATACAAGATAAACTAGAGTTATAGAGTTATGATATTCGCGAGACCATCATCTAGAATCAATAGACCTTTTTACCGATACGGCGGCGATATTGAATTTATTAGATTCAAGGAGTATTATGAGATGCCTAGGGGCCATGAGCACGATCCTATATACTCGCTCAGTAGTATTTACGCGCGCTTTTTGGGCCAATTTTTCTTTCAGTTTTCCTAGAAATGGATTGCAGTGGGAAAAAAGATCGTTGTGTCGTGTTTGGATGTAATAATGATCACCTTTTTCTTGAGAACTGTACAGTGAATTTCTCTTTTTTCCCGAAAAGTGCGAGTAAATACTGAGCGAGTGCCCTCTGGGCATCCCACAATACGTACTCCCTAAATCTAATAAATTCAATACGGCCTCCGAATCGGTAAAAAGCTGTATTACCTGACTGTCCAGTCCGAGGGTGACTAACATAAAGAAAAACAATATCGCCCACAGAACTGATAACGGCATCTGGGATATTGCTTCAGGGTAAACAACAAAAGCCAGTCCAGGACCTGTGACAACCATAGGATCAATAGTAAAGATCGTTGGAAGATTTCGGCTTGATTGACTATAGTGGTTTGTATGGAATAGACCTTTTTAAAGACCCTACTTTGGAAAATCAAGACAATGATAAGCAAGGAAAAAAAGAAAACTGATTACTACAGATTGGAAATAAGCCAACTGCCTTAATGTGACGTCTCTATTCACTGTATCTCTGTTTTCTCAAGCCATATTCACTCGAGACACGCTTTTCAATCAACTGGAAAGGATCGGCGCTCTTGAGCTGTGGATAGATTCCCCCTCTGTTGAAAAACACTCTCGTAATGCTGTACTAAAATTTTGGTACTTCAAAGGTTGCATAAGGATTTTCTGCATAACTATTGACTACCAAATGGTTTTTCCTCTTTTCCAGAGACAAGAGAGCTAGGTAAACAAATTTAGCGCGTGGATTAGCTAGAATCTCGCATCTCATAAGCAAACAATTTTTTTTTTATCCTGCATTGTTACCTTTTTTTATCAGTTCATTCTTGAGTCATCGTGACGACAAAACTAGCAAAATATTATGTTGTTAAATGTTTGTCAAAGATCTTTTCAACAGTTTAATATTAAGGGTTGTTGTTATTTTCATTAGGTCTCACCCACCTGATGTAGCAACGTTAGACACCGTGGTTTCCAAGACGTAAGCCATGAAGCCAAGAACACTAAAAATGACAAACCCAGCGAAAAAGCTGGTTCCACAGTTGGCAAATGATATGATCATAGCATCCCTGTGGTAAACAGTAAACTCATTAGTTTTTGCTTTCGCTTTCAATTATTTTTTTAAATAATTACATTATAATGTCATCGTTTATTATCAGTTAAACGTCACCAAGACAACGCAGAAAAATAGCTGTCAGGTCCCAGTTATCCACCCTATCCAGTAAATAAGCATTAGGGAAACCAATTGCACATCTATTCAGTGGATAGCGATTTATCCAGTGGAGAGCAATATCCACCTTTTGAACTATTGAAGCCTGATGGCCAATAAGTAAACGTGTGGTTAGTGAAACCGGTGACGTTCACTGCGTGATTTTCGGGTGAAATTCTCTTTCGGTTGAGGCAGGCGGCAGAACAGCACTTGCTCTAGTTTCAATTTGGTGAAGCAGATTTAAATCTCCGGTCCAGTGACTGGGATAATCTCCGACCAGTTGGGTTAATTACTAATTTAATGAAATGTTCGGTTTGCAAAATTTGTCTTTTGTCATTTGTCTTTGTGTTCTAGTTTGTAGACTACAATGAAAATGCAATAATCGCCTAACCTAGCTGAAGCTGTTTAAAAATAGATCTGTATTCAGCAAAAATGAAGGCCGAAAAAAAACGTCTTCAGATCAGTCTTATCTACCCAATCCTAGCAGCTAGAATTTCGTTACCTTTCACAGTTGTTCTCGAACTTGTTATAGCTTCCAAATGTGATGAGGGTTCCAAAGCCGACCCCGAGTGACCAGTAGATTTGAGTGGAAGCATAAATCCAGACCTATTGTTGAGCCATGCTAAAGTCACAAATTTGTGCATATATACATATGTACATAATCATCACATTTTACTGAAAGGCCTTTTAGGTTAAGAAAGAATTCAGTGCCGATGTAAAACCCCCTCTTAAGAGACGCTTAAACATCTTTAGGGACTACTTTCGTGGATCCTATCGTTAAAGGGGGGGGGGGGGGGGGTTATGATTTTATGACTCAATCACAATTATCCTTCCCCCTCTTTGACCGCCCGCCTCCTTCTAACCGAGGTTCTTGTGAGACCTTGCCTTAAAGTGAAATAATCAAAGCGAACTTGAGGCAAAAATGTTCTAACGTCCGCTTCACTGGACGTAAAAATTTGCTGACTCCGGTTCGTTTTAGTTCTAGGAAGCCCCTTATCAACACGCCAAATCCTCCACAATACAAAGTACAACAAAAATTATTGGGAAGCCACCGAACCAATAACTTAGTTTTCTTTTCTTTTTCAGCAAAATGCCTCTAGCTAGTGACTCTGACGGCGAGGAGATTAGGTGGGGATAGAATAGCGTGAAAGGCAAGCAAACAAATGCCCTTCAAGAGGAACCTCATGCTAGTTGTTATCAAGTTATCAAGATGATGATGATGATGGCAAGGTGTAAGGCATTATCCACATGGATGATGATAACGGTGATGGTGATGACGATGAAGATTGTGATGATGATGCTGATGATAATGATAATGTTCTCGTGATTCTGATGATGATGATGATGAATGATGATATCAAAAACGAAAGGAAGGAGTTTTTACCTAGTTTTTACCTGAGGATCGGCAAGGCGTGAGAAATCTGGCTTAAGGTAGAACAGAACCCCTTCTCCAGCACCATCCAAAGTAACACCGCGGATGAAGAGAATAAAAAGAACGATAAACGGAAATGTGGCTGTGAAATACACGACCTGAAATGTTACACAGATGTTCATGGAATTAAGACCTTGATAAAAACCAAGGGCAGGTAACAACCTCGTTCCCAGGTTCTCTCTCCTACCCTCTCTCTCTCTCTCGCTCCGTAGCGACGGGTAGGAGAGAACATTAGGAACAAGGTTAGGACAGGTAATTGTCTCCTGCCAACGGATGAGACGTTTACAAAGAATGTTCGTTTCTTTAATAAAAACCTCAGGGAAGTGGAGAGAAGGCCAACACGCGTCCTAAGGCGAGATTGCAGTGTTATGGACTGTTACAGTTCCCTGTTTCCACGCAAGATTATCGAAACCGAGTGCTTTCTTAAACTAGCGGGGATCTTGGTTTTATTAAATGTACCGACATTGCCTTCTTTAGTAAATCTACCAATTAGTTACTGCATCGAGGAAATAATCAAAGTATAGATGAATGGTCTTCGTTGATTTATTTTCATTATAAGACACGAAAAGACTGTTCCCTAATTTCGTCAAAAGGAAGTCTTTCTTTCCGATTAATTAGCAATTTTTGAGTGCCCAAGGATTGGGAATCTTTTTTTTCTTTCCTATTATATTTTGAGTTTCAATCGCTCCCGATTAACTTAAAATGCATTCTTTACCTTTCCAGATGACTTAATTCCCTTGAAGAGGCACAAATAGACAACAACCCATGATAACAATGTTGTTCCAACCAGCTCCCACCGCATATCTCCAAAGTCTCCGATCTCTCCGGTTATCTGCAGTAAGTTGTTTCTATTAAATGAAAATGACTGGATTTTAACCTGTTTTCAAGCTCGCCAAGTGGTTTGTTTAAATTTAACACCAAATGCGAGGCTAATTTGAAATTTAAAAAGTATCATTTTTATCGCCCAATATTTCTTTTCAGCCAAACAATATTTCATACCTCGCCCCTGGTAATCCAGTCTTGGATTCTGGATTCTACGCTTTGGATTCCGGACTCCATGCTTACTGGATTCCCGATTCTTTGGTCAGTGGAACTAGAATGGATTCTATAGCTTGTGCCGTGGCAGGCACCAATTAAGGTGGCTGAACACAGATCTGGCAGTTTGTGAGTATATGTAATTTGCCAAATCATGGCAAGACAAAGGTTGCAGCTCACAAGCTGAAACTAATTGGCAAATAAACAAAATATAGATGAAATATTTTGATTGCCAGGTAAAATGTGACGTTTTCGTAGACTCCATGGCAACATGAACAATTGAATACAACCTTAACATTTCACTTTTGCTCAGTTTACATAAAATTCGCTCTTCAGATTTTCCTATAAACTTTCACACAGCTTACTATAATTATCCATTAACAGTTGAAACTTATTTGACCAAATTTTAACAGACGGATTTTTATATAATCAATAATATCATGATCTCTATCAAAACACACGATCACAGAAACTGAAAGTGTCTGAGAGTGAGAATGAGCAATTTCCATCATATTACGACTCAGGTCAATTTCTTGTCTAACTACATTTGACAGACAATTTTTGTCCTATATTTGTATCAGTAGCAGTTGTAATGGAGTTTGGAGAGTTTGGCTCCCTCCATATAAGTCACTCGCAAGCAGAAAGATCTTAGAACTCTATAGGACAATGATGTTCAAACCCCTTATTATTGCTATAAAGACCGATAAAAATTGAATTTACGTACGTCCAGAATTCGGCGCTCGGGGAGGTGTACTTCGCTGTACAATTCACGGGCAAATCAAAGACAGTGCAGTTAAAACTGTCACCCTTTCTTTCTTCCCTACAAAGAAATAGAAAAACAAACATACCAACAAATACACTTTATAATACTTCTCTGTCTTCGGCCCTCTCGTGCAACGACAAAAAAAAAAATAGAGTTCCACGTTTGCAAAAAAAAAAATGAAAATTTTGTAATCACCAATTTTTCGTTTTTGTAGCTTTGTTCGCACCCGAGACACGCAAAATTTTTCGTATAACCAGAAACGTCAATTGGAACTTTAATTGGTCATGTTTGCGCAATAAGATGACCCGACGAAAGATAGCTGTCAAGTTACAAAGTTAGGTTTTTGTCGCTTAACAAAAAATTGTAGGCCTCCAAAATCTTCTCGACAGCATCTTTGGAGTTGGTGACACTTGAGAAAATTTTGGTATAGGTTAAAAAACTCGTTTGCACTAAACTGGAGAGACAGCCTGTTGACAGATTTTTTGCAAAACAAACAAAACTTTGCGTAGTATGTGTGAACAGGGCCTTCGTAACATCGCACAACAAATGACTAAACACATACAGCCAAGATAATGCTTGAGTCCCAGAAGTGAAACATTTTGCCATTCAGGGACACCCAAGGACGGTTTCCTCCTTGATAAATTAAAAGCACACTTTTTGGGCTATCCATACTTCTTCTAGATTTCCAGAAATGCATTCTAAGAGGCGCTATAAAATTTGTACCCGTACGTGTTCGGTCATCCTAGGGGAATCTAAGTCTTTTCGAAATTACAAGGGCTCAGTATATTATTATATATTTTCACGAAAATTTTAGATGTACTTTAAGTTATTACGAAAGTGAGAATTTTTTCTGATTCCTCTTTCCATCACATTTGTGAATCCGAAAATTGTAGGTTTCCTTTTTTGTACGAAAAATAGCCTAACCTGGGCGGTGAAATTTCAGAAAATTGTATTGAATTTATTAGTCAGATAAGCTTCGAAAATCGTTCATGAATGGAACGGTCATCTAGAATTTTTTAGCCGTCCTCAAGTGATAGAAAATTAATTCTAGCCATGTGCTTCTCCGAACAGTTATTTTACAGAAAACAGTCGTTGGGTACCCCAGGTCATTACCTGCAAAACATTGTATTCCATGAGTTATCGCAAGTTTTCCAAGGCACTTCGGAACGAAATGATTGGAACAAGAGGAAGAATGTCCAGGACAAAATGATAATGTAGTAGATACCAACCAAATAACCCATAACACATATAGCATATCCAATACCTAGAGTTCAATGAGAAAATAAATCATAAATAGTCCAGTTTCGAATTCGTCGCGGCCGCTGAATAGAAGCACTGAAGACTCATTTATACAGGGTTAGCCTCGATCTAACGTAAAATATTCACAAATACCGGTGAGAGGGCGGCTGAATTTGACTTTAAAGCAATAGACACAGTTGTACACAGATCTTCGTCTGAATGGAATTTATGAATATATTTACCTTAGGTCGAGGCTAACCCTGTATAAATGAGTCTTCAGTGCTTCTATTCAGCGGCCAGCCGGCCACGACGCATTCGAAACTGGATTATTGACGGTTCTCTGTAGCTTGCGAACAAGCTCTCCACCGCTAGACCTCCCCGGAGAGCTTTTGCTCTGCAGATTTTGAAAACCGTGAACTCCCATATCTCCGATCCGGTGCATATAACACCGATAGCTAAGGTGCAGAAACTCAAGAATATTATAGATACTTAGCCTGTTCCAGGCGTTCAGACAGTAGAGCGCGGGAGAAAAATTCAAGAAGAAAAAAAAACGAGGGGAGACTCGCTCCCCATCGACCGCCGCACTCTACTATCTGAACGCCTGGAACAAGCAAATAGTTACTGTGAATTTAATGTTACTGAGTAAATGACTCTATATAGAACATTAGATGCTGTGTATTAAATGTTACTACAGTACATTTCTCTATATTTTTCGCACAATTAACTCTGTTTCAACGAACGCCTCTTTAAGACGGATTCACACCTTGAATTGTTCCCAGCCGCGCCACGAACACCTGGTCCGCGGTCCGGTTGTTCAAACGTTGAATGTGGACCCCACACTAAAACAAAACTGTCGCAGAAGGAAAAAAATATAGACAGCATTACCTTTCATTAGTGGGCACACAGATTTCCAGACACCGATCACTCCAGAGCTGTACCACTGACCAATGGCAAGTTCCATAAAGAAAAGAGGAACTCCGTTGATGATCAACATCAGAAAGTAGGGGATAAGAAAAGATGCTGTAAAATAAAAATAAAAAAACGCTTCTGCCTGTATTCAACTGCACACACTGCCGCATTTTGCAAGGGTGAACCTTACTACTATATACACTTTCTTTCCTTTTTTTATTTCATGCAGTAGCAGTTGCAGCATAAAGTTTGCAGTATCCTGCAATACCAATGAAAACTAAAGTTTTCTCTGATTGGGTGAATAAGTCCCATTGAAATTACAGTTCATTATTGTTCGTTTTTCGCACTAATACAGGATAAAGCCATTAGTGACTAACAATTACAAAAACACTTGTAAATACTGATTTTATTTCTCTTTTCGATACTCAAACTTCTGCAGTACTTAAGTTAGAGGGCATATTTATTCGTCGTGTTTGGGATATATACATCAGTACTGGCTTAGTTATCGGCTGAACAAGAAGAAGTATTAATCTTACTCCCGTCAAAGCATTAAAGGGATCTTGTACAAGGGCGGGTGGTGTGCCTTTTAAGTCTGCGCTGGAATAGCGGCTACCATTTTTTCGAGTACAGAAAGCTTATAATAAAGAGCGCTCGCCAAATGATTGTGTGCTATACGCTGGACTTCCGCCCATTTGCCCACAATCATATACAGCTATACAATTGGCGACAAAATTGTTCAGGCATAGGGTAACTTCAGAGAACAAAATAATCCACACTCCTCCCCTGTCCCCTCCATTCAAAGTTGGGGGTGTTTGTTGTTTTCTATGGGTAGCTCGAACATCGGCACAACATTTCATGGAGCGAATGGGGGAGGAAAGCTAGATTTCCTCCTTTTGAAGTTAGTAAAACGTAAAAAAGCCCAGTTTTGAGCGAAGTATCTCAACTCATTTTGTGGCCGATTGTAGATTAACCTGCAAAAACATCCGTTTCTCCTCGCTCTTCGCCGCTGGGGACGTTTCGCGCGAAACGTCTTCAGCGGCGAAGAGCGAGGAGAAACGGATGTTTTCGCAGGCTAATCGTGGATACATATACAGCTTGATCAAAAAATTTTGCTTTGGTAATTGGTCATGGGACATTTGAGCAAATGAAACAATGAAATTATTTACTTGAGTGACCACCAAACAATAGCTTCCCAATGCCCAACTCCCAACGCCCAAAGCAACCTTTATTGATTAGAATCAGCTATATGTCAGCGACTGCTTTTTGCCGCTAAAAGGGGCGCAAGGAAACCACAGTGTTTCCTTAAAGAGACCATGCATCTGACACAATCCAACTTAAGCGGGGCTTGAGCAAGGATCTAAGATAACTTAATGGTTTCGAGCGAAACTTTGACTCGAGCGAAGCTACAAATCGGGAACAAACATGAGGAGATTCTAGACATTACCTCACACCCTGACCTCAGTGCGCCACGCAAACTAAACGGCAGGGAGGGCATTACAGTATAATATCGATCCCTCAATCAACCTTTTCTGAAAAGTAGAAAACTAGCGCGGCAAAATTCAATGCATGATAAACGGCAGAATCTAGATTCAGACAGCAAAAATGGAAAACAAACCTACAAACTGAAACAGAGGAAAAATGTCGAATAAACGGTGCAGAAGAGCAAGATTGCAGTACTTACAGCGTAGGTTATAAAGCCTGAAGCGACGTCACGAGCCGCCTGTTTTGCTTTACTTTAGCGGTTTTCCTGGCTGCCTTGCCCACAGATGTTTTGTCGGAATAACAAAATTTACTCTTCCCTAGCTAACGCTAATAATAGCGCAAGTTTTAAAAGAAAAATGGTTAAAAATCACCGGTTTTGCTCATTCACAAACAACAAACAAACCTGTGAATAAAGCTGCCAACGATTCCGCCCGGGTTAGCGGGCAAGATCGTAAAAAACTGCCCGCTCTCGGAAGCTCCATTAAGAAGAGCAGAATAAAATACACTGTATTACCGTATTTATTCGATTAACCGCCCTGGGCGCTTATTAAATTTTTGGACCTTGAGAGTGGGCGCTTATTCGAGGCCGGGCGCTTATTACATTTTCAACATTTTCAGCATAGTTAATGCAGGTGACTGGTTATGAAGCCCGGCAAACATCAAAGGAGCAAACAAAGATGCCAAGATTTATGTTAGAAGGTCCACGACCCTGCACAATCTTTTGTTTTGCGTTCATACGTTATGCATGAATTACGTAACCAGCACGTTTCTATTGGTTAGTTCCTCAGTACGGAGTAAACAACTATTGTGTTTTGTGCAGGGTCAAGGCCAAAAAAGAGAACAAAAACATACAACAAAGAACTTTGTCGGGTTTCATAACCATTCCCTCTATTAACTATGTTTTCAGCAAGTGAAGTATGTTTATTTTGCAACAAAACAATAAATGCTAATAACAGAACGCGAAGAAGTAACAAAGCAAGGCCGGTTTCTGTAAAATACTCTGAAGAAAACTCCGTCCTCGGGGAAGTCTCTTATTAGAATTTATTCACTCAAGTGGGTGGGGTGGGGGTGAGCGCTCATTTGAGTTTGATTGGGAGGAGGAGAGGGTGGGCGCCTATTAACTTTTTCGGCCTTCAGGATGGGCGCTTATTCGAATAAATACGGTAATTGTACAATGTAAATGAATTGTAAATGAATTAATAAATATGAATATAATTACTAGACATAATTTAAATGTTTTGATACACGGCAAGGAATCGGGCATACCCGACAAAAAATTAAGGCCTACCTCCACCATTCTTGTATGCCAAGTAAGGAAATCTCCACAAGTTACCGAATCCGACGCAATACCCCAGGGATGAGAGAAAGAAATCCGCTTTGCGAGCCCATTTGTCTCGTTCAATTTCCCAAACAACCTTTGCCCCGTCGTTTGTAGATTCATTCGAGTCACGACTCTGATTTGAATCTTGTGGAACAGTATTCTCGGTTTTTGACATGTCAATGTCTCGCACATGTGCTTAGTAATATAAAGTTATCTACCGACAATGGACTCTGTACTAAAAAGTGTGTACAGAACAACCCTCAAAGCTGGACTGAGTTGTCGCTCGTACAGGCGAGGCAGCTCTGCTTAATTACATATTTTCTGACTTTCACGTGCAGATAATCACGATGATGAAAACGGAAAAGCAATAAATATATAAACAATATAAAAGCGGCAAAAAGCCAGATTAGTGGTCCAGAATCGTTTAACACGTGTTGTTCCCGGCAACAAAGCAGCTCACTTCCTAAGAGTATAATTCCCAGTCCCACCTAAGAATGTCTGGGGGGGAGGCTAAGTCCAGCGTGGTCAACAAAAATCTTCTTGTCAGGGTAGGGGTTAGTCTGCTACACAGCCGTTTTTAGTTCGTCACGCAACGCTCCTCCCCACTTAGTGGGGAGGAGCGTTGCGTGACGACACTAAAAACGGCTGTGTAGCAGACTAGGTAGGGGTTCATACTCTGTTATTTCTCTCTATGGTGGAGGCCCGCAAGGGAGCATTGCCTGACTCAGGCCCAAGCTACTGCGAAGTGGATTCGATGGCGGCCGAATCGCTGAAAAATGTTCTCAACTTTCCAAGAGGTTTTCTATGTGTGTCTCAACAACTTGTTCCAGTGCGGGCTAGCGCTGTGACTTCGCTGGTCATACAATACATGCACTTTGATTTTCTTGTTGGCACGTAACGTCCTGCGTAACGTTGCATTGTCCGGTATCAGTTGTGAACATAGCTTTGCATTTTAAATAAGCCACGGAGAAAAAACAAATAAAGACTAAATTGAAACTGTCGCGTTCTCAGCCGAAACCACTTATTAACAACAAAACCTTCAGTCATTGACAATTTAGTGCAGCTGTATTTCATTAATATTTATCTACCTTTAGGCCTCCGTTTGGAAACTTCCCAGACTTTTAGGCGGGAAACCTCACGAAAGTCTTAATAATTATTGCTGATGAATTCTTGTTTGATAAATTCTTTGGCGCGTGACAAATCAACCAGGGCGTTGTACCATATTCGGTATCGGTACTTGAAAATTCAAATTGAAACCTCCAACGGTACCGTTACCGCTATTGGCTCTTTTAAATGGAGGGTAGCTTTATTGGCATTAATTTTGTATACTTTATATTCCGACTTCTTGACTTCCTATATATTAGGCCAACATCATCTTAAGTTTGTTTTTAGATCAAGTGTCGAAACTTGAACATGAATCAATGTTTGCCCACCAGGGAGCACAGTGATATTAGTCCTTTTATACTATCACCTCAAATCGTTTATCAGTCTTAAAAACGACAACGAAAATCCAAACAAGAAAAAATGTGTTTTGCCCCGGTCTGTGTCTTTAAGAGCGTTATAAAATATGTCCAGATACAATTATTTTTAGGTGTTTCTATTGAGCTACTTACTCGATCACGATAGCTAACTAAATTTGCATATCTTTGATCACTACAGCAGCACTTTTAATGCTATAAGCCCTATAAACATCAAGATCATACCTCCACCATTCTTGTACGCGAGATAAGGGAACCTCCACACATTGCCAAAGCCCACGCAGTATCCGAGTGATGAGAGAAGAAAATCTGCCTTGCGACCCCATTTCTCGCGCTTTTCCACTATCAAAACTTCATTTTCTTTCTCCGAGGACTGGTCGACACTATCACTTGCTGCCGGCTCAGGCTCTAGCTCGTGTAAAGGACGGTTTTCAGTTGTGTCTTTATCACTGGACATGTTTAACCTGACTTTACTTGTCAAAACGGGATAATCCAGAAGAACCGACGCACAGTTCCGAACTGGTCAAGTAGGTCTCGGATATAAAGTCAAGCCTCAAAGCACATGTCGCTTTCATAGTATGTACCCGGAATAGCCATTAGCCAATAGGCGCGGTTGTAATAACAGTATATAACTGGCAGCTATAGAGTGTTTTCACTCACGTGGCCAGCATCTATGCAAATTTATAGGAACAAAAGAAAGCGTTTGCATAAGAAAAGAGTACAACTCCCAGAGGATTGGTTTGGGACACCAACATGGCCGCCGTTTCATTGTTTTGGGACACCAATATGGCCGCCGTGACGTCATGTGAAAACACTCTATTCAATTTTATCCTAAATAACACTGACTCTTTGGCAGAAGCGTACAAGAAAACTTTGTTCCCTGCAAACAGATATTTACCTAACTACAGAAACAACGTTTGGGCTTGTATGTTCCGTAACGACATCTATCATCAACGAGGCTGACTGTGGAGTTAAACGCTAATAATGTCATACAACAAAATCTATCATAAAGCATAAGATATTCACAAGGAAAATAATTTATTCAAATATCGCTGTGAATAATTCTGGCCATTAATATATAGTATTGTGGTCAAAACAAACTTCCTATTGATCATGGAATTGGCTTTTACAAGAGGGTCTTAATGGGGTTAACCGATAGGCGTAAAACGTCCAAAAATTTAGTCGATAGCCGTAAAAATTGAAAAATTTTAACGGTTAGTCGTAAATAGGGTAAAAAAATAGTTAACCGTAACTGAAATAAATTAACCGATAGCCTTAAAAGAGCCAAAATTTTAGCCGATAACCGCAAAAGCCACCACCCCGCTGTTTGAATTAAACATAACTCTTTTGCATGCAAATTGAAAGACAAAAAAAGCGTAGGAATAAAATGTATCTAAAGAATACCTGTCTATAGCCTGTTCCAGGCGTTCAGATAGTGGGGAGCGGTGCGAAGTAAAAAGGAGCGCGAAAAAAATAAAAGCTCTCCACTATCTGAACGCTTGGAACAGGCTAACCTGTCTATAACTGTGCCAAAAAGGGTACATTTAAACTCGAAGGTAATAACATAAGTTTCACAAGCTAGTGACGCTCTCACTATCAATTGCAAGGCGCACTGAAGACGTGAAATTACCTTTTATGGTAAGAATTCATATTGCCTGGTCTTTGAGGAGTACTACAGGTTATTAGGCATATTTGGAATACTAGAGTACTCGTCACTTGTTCGCGCTCGACGACACAAATCGGCGCTGTATTCTTTTGGTGCATTTGTGCACGTTCCCCATGAAGCAAATTGTCTTCCCCACATAATTTTCCATAAGTTTTGTTTTCAAATTTTCAGCGGACGGTTGGTTTTCAAGAGAAAATTGAAAACAGTATTTATACAAAATTTTGTGGGGAAAACAAATTGCATTATGGGGACTGTCAAAGTCGCAATGGGATGTTATCTGTGGGTCGGGCGCGATCCATTCAACCAAAATTTCCGGAAATTTCGGTCCAAAACTCAATGGATCGGTTCGGTCCAACCGGAAAAGTTTCGGAATAACTGGTCCACCTTTTGAGGTGGACCACTTTTCCCGGTCGGACCGGTCTGAATTTTAGATGAATGGATCGCGCCCAGTGATGTTAGCCTCCGTTACATGCGTTTTCCGATCCAGATATCGCGCGAAAGTTGGAGCGAGCAAACCGAAAAGATGGACGAAGAGGGAGGGGAGGGGGGGAAAGAGGAAACTTTCCCTACCCCACCCCCTCTAATATTCTCCTTTTTTCTTCCGACGGAAAAGTGTCACGTGGAGTAAAACAATACACAGCTTCTGCTGACATGAGGTGAAACAGTTGACTTCACAGCCAAGCAATTTGAAGGCCGTGAATCTGGTCTTTCCAAAACAAATCATAACGATTATCAACTGGCCGAATTTTGATTCCTGGTCTAGCAGTTCGATCCGTACAGTAAGTGTTTTTCCATTGATAAATATGCCCACGGAAAAAGATTCAATCGCTGAGAATGTTGCCCTACAAGAAGCAAGTGGTAGTGTGCGAAACATCAGTTCGCATGAACCGCCTCCCGAAAAGCTAGAGGATCAAAATGGCGAAAAGCGTGAGAAGTGGGGTCGAAAGGCGGATTTCATTCTCGCGTCCTTAGGCTACTGTGTCGGATTTGGCAACATTTGGAGGTTTCCTTACTTGGCTTACAAGAATGGAGGAGGTAAGAGATTTGGAACACTTTTAACATGGTATGTTATTTGATCACTGTATTGATATGCTAATTCCAGCACGCCTGCCACATGGTACGAAATTCTATCGGTTTCAAATAGTCCGGATAATTTAAAAGACGAAAAGGTTTCCACTTAAGGGTCGATTGAAAATCAAGACTGATTGAAAGATGACTTTAAACTGTACTCCTGCTACGCATCAGGTCGTTGTAAGTGTTGAGCTGCCCAGTCAGAGCGCCTGCTTTCTTGGTGTTCATTGCCGCTCTGCATTGTCAATAATTCAACTATGAGAGGGTTGGAAGGGGGGGTGGGGGTTGGGAGAGAGGTGTCGTGCACGGTTCACGGGGATAAAATCAGACTTTTCACGAATCATGCGAAATTCAGCGTTTGATTTGTCGTCCATACAGTATTGCAAAACTGAGGTGTCGACTATTTTGAATTGTTTAGTTAAGGTAAAAAAAAACAGTGCAAAAACCGTGTACGATCAATCCAAAATGATCATCCAAAATGATCGTGATCAGTCATAATAGATCAAATTGAAAACGTTACAGTCAAGAAGACTTTTGCAGGGACTGATCAAACAACGTGAAATAGAGTTAAGTTGCGATATTTCGACTAACCAATACCAGTCTTCATCAGGTTTATTGAGATATCACGAATTTACAGAAATATATATGGAGTAAAATAATGACCGGAAATTACATAATATGACGTGTATGGTTGGCCACTTAAAAGACAAGAAATCATTGTTTTCACGCCCTAAAATACTAAACTTTCGTTATTAATTCACAACTGCATGCCTTACTCTCAGGGGCACCCAACGGCCGAATGTTTCCAAATACGCCAGAAGTGTCTCAAATGGTTTTCTCCTGGCTTTAGAGGCCTGTTTAGTTAATTTGGCATTGCCCTAAAAACTGATTATCTGTTCGGATGTCTTACGGGAACTTTGGTTGTCACGAAAGTCTTACGTGGCTTTTTCGTCTTATCCGAAAGTGTTAGCTACCCTTAAACCGAAATTTTTAGCCTAAGGAGACCTTTTTTGACAATAATCGCAATACCTAGTCTGCTACACAGCCGTTTTTAGTGTCGTCACGCAACGCTCCTCGGAGGAGCATTGCGTGACGACACTAAAAACGGATGTGTTGCAGACTATCGCAATACCTTGCATGGTATTAAAATGTGAATAATGCAACCTCCGAAAATGGTAGTTAAGCTACTAGAAAACCTCCCAACATTTAAGACAAATGGAACGGTTATCCAGATATTTATAGCTTTTCTCAAGCTTTAGAAATTCGGAGAAATTCATAGGCAATAGCGTAACCAGTTCTGCTTGTGTAGAGTACAGGGGTACCCAGCGACGTGTTTCTGTAAAATAACTGTTCGAAGGAGCACATATTCAATATGTGCTCCTTCGAACAGTTATTTTACAGAAACACGTCGCTGGGTGCCCCTGTACTCTACACAAGCAGAACTGGTTACGCTTCATTATTTGAAATCCTTTAATGTAGTGCGTATGTACAACGACAATATCTTTGCCAGTACTTTTATAGGTCTCATAAGGCAATGACACAGATAACACAATCACAACTGTGCCTGCATGTTCTACCACGTGCCTTACAAATGCCTGCAAGGAGCAGTGCGTTCCCGATAAAGGAATACTGACGTACACGCTCTTTGCTGCCACTCCGCAACAAACGCATTCATTGCATTTGAGGATGTTGTTGGATCCACATAATAGAAAACACCTTCCAAAACTTCCCGACCTATCCAATCGAACAGTTCGGCAATCGAACCCAATCGAACACCAATCGTTCGATTGCTGAACTCAATCGAACATAATCGAATTCACAATAAAATTTTGCCAATCGAACACAATCGAACGTTCGATTACCGATCGATTGGTAATCGAACCCAATCGAACGTTCGATTACCGAACGATTGGTATAATCGAACGTTCGATTAACGGACGCCGCATCGCATGATAGGCATGTTGTATTGGAAAATTCCGAAGGTGAAAGTGAAATCACCGCTAACTCCCTTCCCTTTTTACGCGGCTTTTGCTGAGCAGTGAAACCCAGGACTGAAATGTCTGAAATGTCAAACACGGAGGAGAGGGAGGACACTGCATGTATTGAAATTACATGCAGTGTAAAAGGTTACCAAGAATGTAATTTTACTGTTGATGTGGGAGAAGAATTCTTTATCTTTAAGAAGATTGGCTCTAAGGGAAGAGCATTCAAGGTTACCAACACTAAAGGGCAGTTAGGACATCTTGAGCGGACGTTGGTCTCACCACTTTGGCCCTTTAAGGACGGGATGAAATGGTGAGTTATGATCCCACTTACGGGCACTTATGCTAAACGGATTTTGTTTTCACCGGGTTTTAAGGAGAAAATGGCCGTGTTTTCACGAGCGATTTTTCAAGTCGCTTAGCGACTTTCAACCGGAAATCTCGTGAAAACAGTTACTTTTCCGACTTGCTTAGGAATTCTCATTAAATTTAAGCCACCAAACAGTTGGCAATTAACTTCGGCCAGTTAGGATGCTCTTGTGGTCAAACATTTGACCAATGTTGTCAAATCGGAAAAGGAACACGCGTTCTATTTTTGCGCCTCGTCCAGGGCGAACAGTGGTGTTCGTGTCAAGCGGAAATGCCACGAGGGATAACAGAAACTTCCCCCGGGAATAACAGGAGAATTGTTTTCCTTTTTTTTCCAGCGAAGTTATTGGAAGGCCTTTCGACGATCCAAAAGGAAGATGGCGAGTTGGCGGTGGGATTAACGTTCCAATCAAAATTGAAATGGAAGTGGTGAAATGCCTTTTATTTGTTTTGTTTTGTTCGAACATTGACATTCTTGCAGTATGATGTTCAGTTCCTGTTTATTCAATAAAAGCTGACAATGATTATATTCCACGTGTTTTACTCAGTTTGAGGCGTCAAGAGACAATTGCATTGGATTAGTTCGATTTTGTTCGATTTTGTTCGATTATATTGGTTCGATTGGTTCGAAAATCGAACTCACAGCAAAATAGGTGTTCGATTTTGTTCGATTACCCAACCCAATCGAACGATTGGAGTTCGATTGGGTTCGATTGGTTTTTTGTTCGGTTTTGTTCGATTGGATAGGTCGGAAAAAACTTGGAAAACGCTTCCCTCATAGTTCGTTCGCCTTATTTCATATGATATCAAATGCACCTCATCGTGCCAGTCATTTGATCATGTGACGGTTAGACATGTCTGGGATGATCCTGGCATTTTGTTCATCTTTGTTGACAGCAAGTTCCTCGAAAGTTTAGGTTGAATATTTCACGAAAAATTAGCTAATTATAGACCCTGTTCACGAATCTCGAGAAACAAAATAGTTATTTCACGAATCACGAGAAAGATATTCTTTCATTCACGATTCACGGCAATCAAAAATAGGTGTTCATAGTTCACGGAAAACCCCCTTTTGATGAGTATCCCTTTTTCGGTCCACAGTGATCGTGGAGCAATCAACAGAGAAATATACATTTCCTAGAAATATACATTATATAGAAAATTATCCCTGGCGAAAATGTGAAAATAACGTGGTCATTTTACCTTTACCTAGCAGAATATTACGCATGCATATCGCTGGCTTGTGCAACATAGCCTGGGTATGAATATGAATGAATGAATGAAGCTTTATTTAATCTCCGGTTTGATGAGGTTGGTTGGACCTCTAGCAAAAATATGCTAATAAGCCGAGAAAAATAAAACAAAAATTAAATAATAGAGAAAGAAAGGGATATACGAAAGCTTATTTACAGTATAAAGCCTAACATTAAGTGATATAGCTATTTACCAAAAAAAGCCTAATTACATAATAGAATATAGATATTATTGAGAATTTGCTAGAACCTTAGCTGGCGGAGTGCTTTTTTAAAAGCTGGCAATGTACTTAGGGATCCTATGGTATCAGAAATCTTTTTCCAAGTAATAGCCACCAGGTACTCTACTGAGTTCTTGCCATAAAGGGTCGTATAATAAGTCGTAGTTACAGGCCACGTGAGGGAAACACGCGAAGGAAAGAGAAGGCACCTTTTCTACTCTCGCGCGTTCTCGAGATTTCTTCCTTTGCCCTAAAAAACCGGCGCCTGCTACGCCGGCCAGTGTAAGCAGGGCAAGTTAACATAATTTTAGCAATAACTAAGTAATTTCTTCTGTGCTCATTGGTTAAGATTAACGGAAATGGTGCATATTTCTCTCGCGCGCGTGCGATTTTCTAAGAATCGCCGGAAATGCACTTCAGAGAAACCACTAGCCTCCGATGTAACGTGGCTTTACAGGAATTTGAAAATTTTGAAAACAATCTTTATTTTTTTCGTAGTCAAGTACGAGCGAACAGTGTAAAAAAGGTCTGGAGCGAGGCTAAAAACGGAGAGCGAGATTAGGGAGGCGAGTGAGACGCTACGCCGGCGCTTCGAACCTAGAGAAAACGATTATGATAAGCTTTGATATAAAAACCGACTGTTTTGCAGTCTACATTTGTAAGGTCTGTACCAGGTTAGCCACTTTAGAAAATTGTTGTATATTCGTTAAATGG
Source organism: Porites lutea (assembly GCF_958299795.1). Taxonomy (NCBI): domain Eukaryota; kingdom Metazoa; phylum Cnidaria; class Anthozoa; order Scleractinia; family Poritidae; genus Porites; species Porites lutea. The sequence continues at coordinate 12,675,639 of NC_133204.1, forward strand.
CACAACAGTTTAAGGAAAACTAGTGAACGTGCTTCGTTATATGGGGTTCTTCGAAAAGAGGGGTTCTGATTTACTGTTGCGCAGAGCCTGTGAATTTCCTTAAAGACAAATTAAAGCTTTTTTCATTTGTATTGCAAAATCGCGGTAGGGAGAGGGAGAACTAACTTTCCTCACAGAGGTGTCATAACCTAAAATCTAGGAAGAATTAATTGGTAAAGCAAACCTCATTTCCGTCAAGAACATGATCAAGGATGAAGGCGGGCTAAGGGAGGATCGGGAGGGGAGTTTACGTAGTAGGCGCTTGTAAGTGACATGGGTGCAAGAAAAAACGGGACTAGCGCCCCGTTCTTTCTTGTGCCCGTATTACTTGCAAGCGTTGCCACGCAAGCTTTCAGGAGAGAGATGGGTGGAGTCTAAATTTTCCCCTCTATTTTGTCTAAGATCAATTTTTGACATTGTAAAATAGAAAACCAAACTCAGCTCGTTTTCCCGAAATCAAATTTGAATCCGCGCAAAGACCAAAACGCGCCATACTTTTCCAAGCTTTGATTTAAGGGAAGGGATGATCTTCAATTTTCCTTACATGCTTTCCAAAATTGTAGCTTATTTCTCTTACAGCATCGTTTCTTATTCCATATTTCCTGATGTTGTTCCTGAACGGAATTCCCTTTTTCTTTATGGAGCTTGCCATTGGTCAGTGGTTTAGCGCTGGAGTAATTGGGGTCTGGAAATCCGTGTGCCCTCTAATGAAAGGTAAGCGTGACTCCAGAAGTTACAAAAAACGCAGACCGCGAGCGGTCGTCATTCTTTCCTCAGAACCACGCGCGGCGGGCGAAAAAGTAAAATTATGCAAATTAGAGGTAAAAAGTGAGGAGAGATTAAGTGGAGAGAAATTTTTTCCTTATCTCGGACTGCACCCTCGTTCTTCGTGGCTTCGCCGCACGCCCTTCGCGCGTGTTCGCGATCTACCGTGACTCAAAAAGAAAAGTAAGAGACTCCTCGGAGTCTTAAATAAAAAAAAACGTCGCGCGGTTGTATCGGCCAATTGGACAAAGTATGATTGAAAGGCGGGTTGTCACGTATCAAAAGCTAATGTTTTATCAGAATATGTCCGATTCACTGTCTGATTTACCTTATTATATGGTGTGACTGATTGATGGTATTCCGTAAGAATACGCAAAAGTTTTATCGCAAATCTTTACGGTTGGACCACTTAAACGGTACATACATCGCAATATTTTATTTCAAGGAGATTTCTAGATATATTAGAAAGTAAAGGGCGTCAAAACAAGTGACTTCTAGAGTTCATTCCACTTTATTCTTATTCTGGAATACGATCAATCGAACACGACCTTAATAGAGTATTTTCGCCCAACTGCTTACTGATGCACTCGCTTCGCAGCGATCGCTCAATACCTGTTGGGTGAATACGCTACAATGGATTTCAGGCGCAGAGTGGGGGAGGGCATGCGTTACAGGGGGATGTGCATGAAGTCGAGAGAACGGTCTGTCCCGTCTATTTTCTCTGCCTTTTTTTCCCTATCCTAACTCTAATCCTGGGTTTAACCCCCTCCTGCATCCTCCCCATCACCCTTCCCCATAACCAGATCAAGATATTTAACAATTGTTCCTCGAGCCCGAATGGGCTCTGAGTCAATGGCCCATATGAGGCCGAAGGCCGAATGAGCTTTTCACTCAGAGGCCATGATCGTGAGAGGAATAATTGTTTTAGAAAAATCCAACTAGTTAGTCAAAAATATCGGGACAAAACAACTTTAGCTAGCATAACGCGATTCAGCCGCCATTGTATTGGTTTTCAAAGCCGGCGCTTTTCGCTACTAGCGGGCTTTAACATATAGCCGAGTAGTAGCTCAACCAATCAGAACGCAGCATTGACAATAGACCACTAGTTGGATTTTACTAATAAATGATAGTTGCTTTTAACGATTCCAGGAAGAAGCAACAGCTATAGGAGGCAGCGTGGCAGGGTGGACAGCGCACGGTCCCGGGTTCGAGTCCCGCTCTGGTCACTTGCTGGAATTGTTCTTGGTCGTCCCAAGTTCAAATCCGCGGCAAAAATGTAAATAGCCAACTGGTTGCCTGCTAGCGGCCAGTTGGGGCTTTTAATCCCGTCATGTTATATTTGAATTATTTGTTTCTTAGTAAGTATTTGAGTTGCGTGCCTGTAAACTAACTACAGTCGACTCTCTTTTAACGGACACCTAGAGTTGGTCCCTGCCTTTCTATACTCCCTTTATTTGATTCTCTATAAGGTGGACACCTCTCTAAGACGGACACTTAGTGCCGGTCCCGAAGGTGTCCATCTTAGAGAGAGTTGACTGTATAAACAAGTCTTTAAACCTTTTTTTTTAGGTATTGGTTACGCTATATGTGTGATGTCCTATCTTTGCTGCATCTACTACATCATCATTTTGTCATGGACGTTATTCTACTTGTTCGAATCATTTCGATCTGAGGTTCCTTGGAAAACATGCGATAAGCCTTGGAATACAGAATTTTGTCGGTAAGTTTAGTATTCGACCATTTTCGTGCGAGATGATATAGTTACCCTTCGCTAAGCCTGGAAACAATCGGGAATCATAGAATTACCCCCCACCAACAAAAGTTAACGGAAATCGAAAGGAGAGTGTGTTTGGCATCAGTGGATAAGTATTACATGAACAATGCGTTTCTTCTCATGTTGGATGCATGAGTTGCAAACTTCGCTTCAAATGAAACCTGCAAATTAACGTTGTTTGTTTTAACGTGCTTTCCTGATATTTAGTTTTCTTGTTTCAGTCAAATTACTAATTTGAGACCATTTCCAAACGACCTCCTATATCCAATTTTTGAAAAGAGACACCTGAAAAAAGGTTCACGGCATGACATCAGCGAATTCTTTTTCCTTTCCGTCGCCTATGGGGTCTTTATAAGGAAAACCTCCGGAAAAACCACCAAAGTGGAACTCTTTATTTTAACATTTTAACGTTGGCAGAGTCGCAGCTAGCCTGATAAACGTTGTTTTTTGGCGTTTCTCAGGCAAGCTAAGGCCAGCGATTGACGGGTGTGGATCGCGAGACACGCACAACGGGTTATTCTTTCTGCGCACTCCCTCGTCGCTCGTTGCTCGCCTAAAAAACGCGAAAACATAACGCCTGTTATGTCTCTAAGCCTCAGCATGGTGTAGCTACGAAGTATGACTCAGTCAAGTGATTCCTACATGAACGTACCTATGCTCGACAGAAACGTCTTTTTATTCAACTGATTTTTATTACTGTTTTAATTTACCAAAACAAATTTAATATAAAAGTGCGTTTAACTCCTTCTTTTATAGAGCAGAAAGAAAAGGAGGTGATATTTTTAATTGCTCAGCGTACAATTTGCCAGAAAACTGCACGGCGAAGTATACCTCTCCAACCGGCGAGTTCTGGACGTAAGTATACTCTAATAATTTTGTTATTTTCCATGGCTTTTTGCTTCGATTTTATTTAGGCAAAGCAACAATATTGCTTTTGTTATTGATATGCTAAGCTTCGTGCCATGTGTTAGTTTTGTGTAGATTACCTGAATAATTACCGAGTCTTTGCACGCGTACTGGCGAATTTCAAAAGTTGCGAATTCAGTAATGCGACATCGAAAATATTGGAAAGAAACGCAAAATATAATTTCTACGCAGAAAAGAAATGACGTACTACGGTTTTTAAACACTTTCACAAAATCTAAATATTCTCTAAGTATTTGTGAAGTGGTATACGGATAATTAACAATTATTCCCCGGGCCCAAATGGGCTCTGAGTCAATAGCCCATGAGACCGAAGGCCGAACGGGCTAACTAGTTTGTCAAAAAAAGCGAGATAAAAAATTTAGCTAGTTAAAGCTAGACTTTAATCCTTTTTTGCCGCCAAAAAGCCCGCGCTTATCGCTACTAGTGGGCAAAAACATATAGCCTAGTAGTAGCTCAACCAATCAGAGCGTATAGCATTGATAATAGGTCACTAGCTGGATTCTACTAAAATAGTTTATAATTGATATGTCCATTTTCAAGACACAATGTACTGCAGATAACTGAAGAGATTGGAGACTTTGGAGATATGCGGTGGGAGTTAGTTGGAACTACATGTCTTGCTTGGGTTATTGTATTCTTCTGCCTCTTTAAAGGAATCAAGTCATCTGGAAAGGTAATACAAGCAATAAGGAGGCATCGTGGCCGAGCGGTTAGAGAGCTGGACTTGTAATTCAGAGGCCCCCATTTTGGAGTCCCGCCCTGACCGCTAGCTGGATTTGGGTTCGGTAGTCCCAAGTTCAAATCCTCGTTTACGCTTGTAAAATAACCAACTGGTTCGCCTCCTACTAGTTGGGATTTTTAACTATGTTATGAGGGTCGGTTATGTTCCATTTAAACTATTTTCAATTTTTTCTATTTTAATTATAAAAGCCGGTATATTTTCAATTATTAATTATCCTGATTTATCATATGGCAAAACAGCACAGCTACATTCTTTACTAAAACTAGTACTTAAAGTTACCGTTTGTTGTTAACTTCTCAAGGTTTTATTTTCATAAATTTCAGGTCGTCTACTTCACAGCTACGTTTCCTTTTATTGTTCTTTTCATTCTCTTCATCCGTGGCGTCACTTTAGAAGGTGCTGGAAAAGGAATTCTGTTCTATCTTAAGCCAGACTTCTCACGACTTGCTGATCCCCAGGTAATCAACAAGCCTGAGTGGCAGACGCGAGCGGTAAAGGAAGATTTTTCTTGCAGGCACGAGGGAACGCGAAGGCGGTAGGAGGCTAGGTTTCTCCCCGAGCCCCCAATCCTTCCCACACCCCCTCCCTTCTTCCGAATGCCCGCCATGCACGCCTTAAACACATTTTTGTTCCTCTTCAACAAGTGTGGCAAGGGGGAATCTAATGAGGATCCTTGAATTCCCATGTATCGCCCTATTCACCGCAGCCTAGCTAGGTCAACCCTTCCCCCTCCCCTCTCACCATTTGGTTTCAAGACGCAGGGTAAAAACATCTTAAAGCGACAAGAGAGGATGGTAAATTGCAATTTCTTAAAATCTATCCATCCTTGAGATTAACTGTCACAACATCGATTTAAAAAGAGCCTAGCTAGAGCAAAAAGCCCCTGCATGTGACTCCACAAACGGCTTGATTGTCCTTCCAAATTGACTTGTATTTGCTCGTGGAACAAGTGAAAAATGTTTGCACTAAATCACGCAGCACTTCAATTGCAACGGACAAATCTAGAAATCTAACTAGTGTTTCCTTATTTTCCAACTCGAAAACCCTGGGAATATGGCAGTCTGTCATCACCTCTCGAAGTTGTCAGTTTACATGGGTTGTAACCGATGGATAGTGGCTATGTTCGCTGGCTAGATTCGAAGGAAATAAAAGGTTACTACATCATCGTGCCAATGAAATTTCATTTTTCTATATTAGGTGTGGATTTACGCTGCGACTCAAATCTACTGGTCACTTGGAGTGGGCTTTGGAACCCTCATCACATTTGGAAGCTATAACACCTTTCAAAACAACTGCCATAGGTACCAAAGCCAGACCGGCATCAATACAATTGCCGTATTTACTCAGTTGAACGCACGGCATTTATTCGAGGGTGGCATTAATTTCAAAATCACACGAAATTCTTAAATCAATGCCACAATTATGATGTAAATCGTTTAGTGAATCAGTAATGTGTAAAACACAAAGGAAGATGTTTAAAGCTCAAGTGTCTGGCATTTTTTTTACTGAGACGAAATCCTGCCGGATTATCTGGATGGTGTATACTGAGTTTTTTCCTATAATCCTCGAATAAACGCCGCATTCTTCTGACTGGGCGTGATAAGGACAGTGTTTATCTGTGGCGTTTATTGGAGGTGGCGTTTAATCGAGTAAGTGCGGTCTAGCCTTCACAATACTTTTCTATGGCTTGACCTTAAGTGAACGTGAACCGTGACAGAGAGTAGTTTTGTGACACCTGTTCTTGTTGTTCTTCTACAGAGACGCGTTCATCATCACATTCACTAACTGTGGGACCAGCTTTTTCGCGGGTTTTGTGATTTTCAGTGTTCTTGGTTTCATGGCGTTCATCTTGGACACTACAGTGGCCAATGTTGCTACTTCTGGTGGGTGTCATTTATAAAAACTGTTAGTAAAATCCAACTAGTGGTCTATTATCAATGCTGCGTTCTGATTGGTTGAGGTACTACTATATGTTATAGCCCATTAGTAGCGAAAAAGCGTCGGCCTTTTGGCCCCAAAAAAGGGTTTAAGTCTAGCTTTAACTAGCTAAAGTTGTTTTGTCTCGATATTTTTGCCAACTAGTTGGATTTTACTAAACAATTATTCCTCTCGCCCTCATGGCCTCTGAGTCAATAGCCCATATGGCCGAAGGAAGGGCTATTGACTCAGAGCCCATTCGGGCTCGATGGATAATTGTTAATAGGACGAGGATCGTTGACGTGTATGAAGACAGTATGAAGAGTATAAAGTATTGCCACAGGTGGCCCAAGCTCAAAATATGACCATCGGCAATGTTGATGAACGTTTAAAACATAAGAATTTGTATGGGGGAGGAACAAGGCTGATGGGCGATTTTCAAAATTGGGCCACCTGTGGTATGACATGTGTGAACTTGCTAAGGAGCTTTGGACAAAAAATTGTGCCACCTTCAAGCTCGAGATACGTGCGGTACTTTAGTATGATTTCCAGATGGATATGTCAAAGATCGCAAGTTTTATGAGATTTATGCTCCTTATGAAAGATATCAAAGAGTGTCCCCTAGCCCTGACCCTCAACAAACCGCAAGCAATTCTGTCTGTATGAAGTACAGTCATCATCCAAGGGGAATTAGAAATAATTATGTCTAATATAAGGTATCTTAAGTCCGAGTTTTCTTGCATTTAGATATTTCTGGACATAAGTGTCGTATGTTAAAAATGTACTGAACATACACTTCCGTTTATTTCTGATCCGCTTGCCAGGTCCTGGATTGGCTTTTGTTGTTTATCCCGAAGCAATTTCCCAAATGCCTTTGTCAGTTTTGTGGGCCATATTGTTTTTCTTCATGTTAGTGACTCTTGGACTGGACAGTCAGGTGAGCAAGACAAAACGTTAACATCTTTTGTGCAAGATATTCATGTTCATTGTAAATGAACACTGTGACCACGTGATTTTCCAATGAAGCGCTAAGCCCGAAATTGTAATCCACCAGTATCTAAGGTCCACCCAGCATTTCCGTCCATATACGTATAACTGATCCATTACGACATTTATAACGACATTTCCATGTTTGTAACCTTTAGTATTTAACCCCTGGCTTCTTACTCGTCCGCTAGAAAATATTCGAGGAATTCTTACTCTCTTTTTTTGAATTTCAGTTTGCCACGATTGAGGCAGTTATTACCGGCATAGTGGATGAATATCCATGGCTGAAGAAAGGCAAAAGAAAGATGATATTCGTAATTTTGTTGTGCATTAGCATGTTTATTCTTGGGCTTCCGTGTGTTACACAGGTGAGTTAACGGCCGCCAAACTTGTCTAAAATGTTCGTTGATCGAACCTCAGCACGCCTTCCTGACTATGATTCACCCAAAAAATATATTATTTGCTGGATGATCTACTCAAAATGTTCGACCTTAATCCTTTGCATCTTCACGGTACCGGCCATTAACGCTGCCTCCATAACCTGTAACCCAACCTTAACCCCAGCTACTACCCTTACCTTCCTTAATAAAAAAAAGGAAGGCAACTATTCACCAATGGGAGTTCGAACGTAGGCATGTTATGCTTATTGGCGGTGTGCACTTGCCTAAAATACTGGCCATTCAAAGGGTGGGGGTGGGGGGAAGAGAACTTTACTGAAGAAGAGGTCTCATTATAACAAGGGAGTTGTAACGAATTTGTGGTTATGAACTTCTCTGGAGGTAGATTTCCACGCAAATGGAGGCAATGTATGAAGTGCCGCACATGAACGTTAAAGCGTGTTAAGCGAAAGTGGAAATCGGCCAGCAAGCAGTTGTCCGACTTATAGACAGATACAGTACAACGGTAAAGGTTTGCCGTTTAGTCTTTGTCAAATTGAAACTGCAGTCGTTCAAAAAATCAGTCAGGCATAATGGATAATTACTAAATCGTTACAAAGTAGTGGCGTTTCCAGTGAATGCGCATGCCTCTGATGGGTTTGTCCGTGCTGAATAGCCTTGTATATAGTTCCCAAGACTACGGTTTTCTTTGTGTCTTTGTTAGTATTCCGCAAAGCCATTAAAAAAAACTGGTAATGTTACCTTTTAAGGGCGGAATGTATATATTTAACCTGATGGATTACCAGACTGCTGGATTGTCTTTGCTGTTTATATCTCTGATGGAAGTTATCTCTATTGGGTGGATCTACGGTGAGTGCAGAATAATTGATCAAACTAAACGCTTAAAAAAGGTAATAACTACTATTATTATACATTGTACTCACTATCTGTCTTCTCATTGGCTAAGAGCCTACAGCTAATTTTGGAAATCAGCGCAACCTGCAGATTAGTTAGTTGTTTAAAAGATGTATAATAAAACAATTATTGAATTCGGTTTTCGCATGATATCATGAATTATCAAAACCTCGTGTCTGTATTATCTGCCTCAGCCGATAACACAGACCTCGGTTTTGATAATTCATGATATCATGCTCAACCTAATCCAATAATTGTTTATTATCGCCGCAGCAGTCCTGTCCGGAGCCCTGCTGGAAGTTTGTGCTGAACAGGCTTTATATCATCGCTATTTTCACATTACCATCGTTATTATATCATCGTTATTTTCACATTCGTTACTCCCAACACCCCTCTCCCCAGCCCCCCAAAAAGGAAAACAAAAAGTTGCATAAGCATTGTTTTTGTCTTGCCTTGGGACGTACGACTGTGATACTGTGATACCCAAGATAATTTGAAAATATTTCGATTTTTTGTTATTTTTTTTTTGGTGACGGATGAATTATGGGCAACGTCAAAGTGGAGAATTCTCGTTACCAAAGCCTCAGGCTTTATGGCTGCTCATAACCCGGAGATTCTCTGAGTTCGTTTCTCATGCGCAGTCAAACAAAAATTACTCTGGGGTCGAGAATGCTTTATTGCATAATCAATGCAAGTTTTGCAGTGTCATGGGCAGGCTGATCCCTTAGCTGCTTTACGGCGGCTTTTTAAAAATGAGCGTAAATTTCCCACGACAATAAGTTCCTAGAAAACTTACATTTAAAACTCATGGATGTGAGGGTCTCGCAATCATTCAGAGATGCTTAACGTTTGTTAATTTTCCGCAAAGGTGTTGATCGATTCAGTTCAGACGTGGAAGCTATGACAGGCAGAAAGCCAAACTTGTGGTTCAGAATTGCTTGGAAATACATTTCACCTGTCGTTACACTGGTAAGTTGAACATAGTCAAAGAAATGAAGCTAGCTGCTTACTGGGGTGCTATTATTTTAAAAATTACATGAGTGCTGTACACTGTACGAGTACTCAACAAGACAGATAGCAAGTCTCAATTGTTCAAAAGGTAGATAACGCATGGTCAGCGGTAGTTCTAACTTTAAACTTTCAAACTTCAACTTTATTTCAGTAAAAATGGTTTTTACAACAGACTGGCCCGCAAAATAACAATTGCTAATCTAAGCGGCCCAGTTAAAAGAAAAAAAAAAATGAAGGGAAGGAAAATATTTTAAGTTACACTAATTCTTATTTCTATCATAATTTTGTTAAATACGAAAAATCTTCAGAAATTTTCTGGAGTAGTCTAATACCAGTTATCATTTCAAGTTGTATCTTCACATCCCACATAGGCGATTATTCAGTAATAATTTGGAATAAAATTTAGATTGAGATCCAGGGGATAGTGCAATTGGTGTCCCTAATACTTATCCACTGGCATGGAATAGTGATTTATCCATTGGATAGCGCTATTTCGTTTTTGAAAAACTGACCCGGGATTCCCGCCCGGTGTAAGTAGAGAGATTAAGCATCGTTTTCACTGCAAACGTGAGATTCACGTGGAGAAATGCTCAAAGTGAGAAATAAGCAGATTCGAAAAAATTGTTCTCCATGGATAGAGTTGGCGTGAATGTACCGATTTTCTTGTAGCTATAATGAACAGTAAGTGACAAGTAAATGGAAAACTTGGTCACGTGGTACGATTCACATTTGTCGTTTTGCCGTATGTATATAAAACGGCGATGCTTAATCTCTCTAGTTTCAAAATAAGGTGATGTTTCTGTTACAAATTATGCTACTTTATGACGAACCTCTATTGGGCGACCAACCCAGGCAAGGGGTAGAGGTTTATAGAGATTCGACTGTACAAGTTTCAAAGCGGAAGTTCGCTGGTGGAGTTTATTTTTAATTTCGATCGCCTATTTCTCTCTCTTTCCTTTCCACAGATAATCATCATGGCGAATATTATTCAATGGAATGGAGTGTCATACAACAAAAAACCTTACCCTGGGTGGGCTGAGTTTATTGGCTGGGTTATGGCTTTATCTTCCATGTCTCTTATTCCTGGATTTGCAATTTACCAGCTCTGGAAAACACCTGGAAGTATTAAAGAGGTAATGAAGTTTTGAAATTTCCCCTGATTGACTTGAAACATTTGTGAAATGTTGCCTCCCCGGATGAAATAGCGAAATTTCGCAAAGGAAGTAGAAGTTAGTCAGTAGAATTTTGACATACGCATTGAATTTTTATCCCAGCCATACGAAATTGCGTATTACCATAGGAAAATTCTGCATGATGAAGGCAATTCATAATCTAGCGAAGTTTCTTGGGATTCACCAAAGGTTTTTATTCTGTGGAACTTCACCCTGCTTGTATGTCTTATGAAACGTATTAGCACCATGTGGTTCTTGTTAGCAAATCGACTGCAAGAATTTAAATCACTTTTGTTTGTCTTTATCAGCGCTTCGCTATACTTTTGAAACCCGATGAAAAAATGATGGCCCGAATTGAACGAGACCATGGTCTTCAGCGCGATAAGAATGAAGACCCGAATTTGGTGAGTGTGCCTCTGGTATAATTATGTCCTGAAACGTGCTAAAGCTATACTTTATAATGGCCTTTAAAACTGATAGATGATCCAGTTAGAATTTTCGAGGAAATTTTTAAAAGAATTCGAGGGCATCTGATTTTCACTGACGTTTAATTTCCGTCATCGGATCGTAAGGCTCCTACTGAGATTCAGGTTGCGCGGGTAATTACAATCACTCTGTAGTGTTTACCCATTTGGCGCAGGAAAGAGTTTCAGTGTTGCATGTCATTAATGTTTCAATGTTACCCGGCAATGTTACATGCAATGTGACCGCGTGAGGTAGCCTCCGTGACCCTCGGAGATGTGTGACTGACAGGTACACAATGTAATTTCTTTTGTTTAAATAGAACTCGGAGGTTGTCTACATGGATATTGGCCATTTTGGGGCTGCGCTCGAACTGCATTATGGGACTGTTTTGACAGACGAATTTTGACCCATTATTCTGCGCAACTTCGTGAAAGCCAATACAGAACTTCAAACCATCCCATAGTGCAATTCGACACAACACCGACCCAGTCTCAGGAGGAATCTCAAAATGGCAATCGCTGTTTTGTTCATCATTTTTAAAGCCTTTCTTTATTCTTTTCCGTGTTTGTTTTTTTTTTTGGTTTTTGTTTCTGTTTCATTTTCCACTTTATAGCTGTGAGAAGCAACCATGTGAGACTGATCAAGGCATTGTCGATACTCTTTCAACTAAACGCTGCTGGGAATTCGGCGATTGAGAGCAAGCTCAGTTGGTAATTGTTATGAATGCAAATCGTACAACTCTGTCTTATTTTTTTTAAAGCATAATACTAGCTACAGATCAGATTTTCGGGAAAACGTATTTAATACCCCTTTAATAGGCCACAACATGAGTGAGGTACATACTGATTATTTTCTTTTCTTCGTTTGTTGTTTCTTTTTTCTTAATAGGAGTTTTTGTAATTTTTATTCTCTAGCCCAAAGTATATTTTTTATGGTTTAGGCTATAGGTTCAGTCCAGTCAAACAACGGAGAATCAAGTTGTTTCAGTTTTTTTTCTGTTTATTTAACTTTTACAAAATAAATGTATGGAAACAAATGATCCTCTCTTGCATGACTTGTATAATATCATTGTGGTCGGCACGTCTTGGTTTTGTTCTGTTCTTCAAGAATCTCGCGGGGGAGGGGCTACTCCTATGAAATAAACTGCACGGGCCCCGGCGAATGCCACTCAACCCTCTCATCAAATAGAACAGAGTATACAAATCATCTTTTCTCTGGTCTCTCAGGAAATACTTATGGAGTTCCATCCCCGCCAAAAATCAAAGTAGATCACAACATTCACCTTGAGAGTGTAACATTTGACTTGCGAAAGATCAACATTCAACTTTGCTGTTCAATTTTGTAGTTCTTAACGCAGTCGTCAAAACTTTAGACTTCAACTTTATTAGTGAGAGTTCAACATTAAACTTTGTCCATCAACATTCAAGTTTACTGATCAACATTGCTCTCGATACATGCGCTTTCCGCGAAAGATGAACTTTGAATCATCAAGTTAATTGTTGAGTAACCAAAGGCGTACCAATCCCGCCAAAAATCAAAGTAGATCACAACATTCAATTTTGCTGTTCAAGACTTCGTAGTTCTTAACGCGATCGTCAAAACTTTAGACTTCAACTTTATAAGTGAGAGTTCAACATTAAACTATGTCCATCAACATTCAAGTTTACTGATCAACATTGCTCTCGATGCATGCGCTGTTCGCGAAAGATGAACTTTGAATCACCAAGCTGGTGGTTGAGTTACCAAAGGCGTGCCAATCCAGCCATAAATCGAAGTCTCAGTCTCAGACTTCAACTTTCGAGTCGAGAGTTCAACATCTTGAATGTTACGTATCAACATGCAACTTCGGCAATGAACATTGGTATTGACCATAAGGACAATTAAATTGGTCCCTTTTTTTGGCAAAACTGTTAACTTTCTAGGCAAACATAAACAATGTTGAGTTGTAGTGCGTACCATTTCCGAAAAAAATGCGGGACTCTGTAAAGGGAGGAATAGCGGACGACGGACGGCGGATGACGGACGGCAGAAAATGATAAATAAATAAATTTATAAGATAAATAAATAATTAAGACAAATTGATGAAAATATAAGTAATTAAAATGTTAAAAATATAAATAGCAGTTGTGAAATCTTCTGATATAGACAGAGTAACTAGCTATGTGGCTTCCTCGGATGTCAGTTCCAACTTGTGGCCGAGGAAAAAAGATCTGTAGTCTCTTTTGTCTCAGTTTCTGAAATCCTTTTGCTGTAAGGTCCGTGTGCCTATGTCGAAGAAAATGGACAGGAGAAGCTACGCTAATGTATCTGCTTCGCGTAGTCAGACGTCTCTGTTTCGTTAAAATTTGCTCGCGGTTCCTTGCGCTTCGTCACCAGTCACTCACGCCAGTTGCGCTCGCCTCTTTGCGAAACCGTGCGAGAAACGAAGCGCCTGAGGAGGGGACTGCTGATGTATTATTTGGCTGGTAGGTACCGCAGTATGTTAAATTTTGCAGTGTCCAATTTTTTTTTTTGTTTACCGCAGCTTATGTCCGCTGCCTTTAATGGATCCCTTCCGGGTCAGCTGACTCCAATTGAATAACAAAAACCAGAATCTCATAAGGGGTTGAACATCCCATTATGAGGTTCTGCAAAAGCACCAACAAAACTGGCTTTTTTTTTTTTTTTTTTTGAATATAAAACTGAATTTATCAGATATTCCTCACCTCTTAACCAAAAAAACCGGGTTCAAAAACTCATAATCGTAGGTCTTGTTCTTCCTGCATCTTCATACAACCAGAGTATCAAACGTGCCATCATGATAAAATTTTCCCAGACATGGAATATTCTTCGTGGTTTAAGAAAGCATGAGCGGTATGTTGCATGCATGGGTGAATTAACCGTGGCACATTAATCCCAGCCTCGACGAGCTTCGTTTAAACTTGAGAGGTCTTGAGAGATTGTTTGGAAATAAATGAATAAATTTTAAAAAAAACTTGTCTTAAATTTTGTCTTTTGAAAAGGATCGAAAAAAGAAAGACTAATCTTGTGTCTGATTTCTGTATTTTACTGTATGTTCGCTTATAAAGCTTTTTCGAAGCCGCCATTTTTTGGTGAGTTTTCCATGTTGGTTGGGACTCCCACATCAATATGACGGAAATGCTCGTCGTATCACTTGGGAATATAAATTGCCGATTTTGGTAGGAAGGAAAGCCAATATTTTTACTTATAAAGGTTTCTCTTAGGGTTGTGCGTAAAATAGAAATGTACAGAAATGCCGTTATATCGTGTTGGAGTATGATCTCCTTTAGGGGGTCACTGAGCCATGCTCAGCCAGTTGTTCTCAGATTGAGCCATGCCAAAATGACCATCTTTTTTTGGTTCCCTCCTCGGATCTCACCCCTCTTCAAAAGGCCTGGGTGTAGGCGAGCCCGCTCTTGCAACTAGTCTTAAAGTTTTGTTTGTGTGTGTGTGATTTTTTATCGGAGTCAGTTGACCGGGAAGAAATCTAAGGCAGTGGACAGAAGCTGCGAAGGCCAAACAAAAATATTATGGATACCGCACAATTTAATTTACTGGGCCAGGGTACCTACCGGCCAAATAATACATCAGCGTAGCTTCTCTTGTCCATGATTTTCTTCGACATAGGCACCCGGACCTTACAGCAAAAGAATTTCGCAAAATGAGACGACATTTTTCCTCGGCCACGAGTTGGAACTAACATTCTAGGGAGCCACATAGCTGGCTACTCTGTCTATATCAGAAGATGTCACAACTGCTATTTATATTTTTAACGTTTAATTACTTATATTATAATTATATTACTTATAATTATTTATCTGTATTATATATCTATCTTATAAATTTATTTATTTATCATTTTCTGCCCTCCGTCATCCGCCGTCCGCTGTTCCTCCCTTTACAGAGTCCCGCATTATTGTCGGAAATGGTACGCAGTGCAATTCAACATTGTTTATGTTGGCCTAGAAAGTTAACAGTTTTGCCAAAAAAGGGACCAGTCTAATTATCTTTATGGTCAATACAAATGTTCATTGCCGAAGTTGCATGTCGATACGTAACATTTGATGTTGAACTCTCGTCTCGAAAGTTGAAGTCTCAGCTTCGATTTATGGCGGGATTAGCACGCCTTTGGTACCTCAACAATTAACTTGATGATTCAAATTTCATCTTTCGCGGAAAGCGCATGTATCGAGAGCAATGTTGATCAGTAAACTTGAATGTTGATGGGCAAAGTTTAATGTTGAACTCTCACTAATAAAGTTGAAGTTTAAAGTCTTGACGATTGCGTTAAGAACTACAAAATTGAACTACAAAGGTGAATGTTGATCTTTCTCAAGTCAAATGTTACACTCTCAAGTTGAATGTTGTGATCTACTTTGATTTTTGGCGGGATTGGTACGCCTTTGGTTACTCAACAATTAACTTGATGATTCAAAGTTCATCTTTCGCGGAAAGCGCATGTATCGAGAGCAATGTTGATCAGTAAACTTGAATATTGATGGACAAAGTTTAATGTTGAACCCTCACTAATAAAGTTGAAGTCTAAAGTTTTGAAGATTGCGTTAAGAACTACAAAATTGAACTGCAAAGTTGAATGTTGATCTTTCGCAAGTCAAATGTTACACTCTCAAGTTGAATGTGGTGATCTACTTTGATTTTTGGCGGGATGGAACTCCATGGGAAAAGGCGTTCATTATTTTTAACTTTAATTATAATTTTGTACTCTTCAACTCTGCATAATGGTCGTGTTCGTTCCCAGGACCCGGTTGTAATTCAACGAAATTATCACTGGCTTCACTTCTTAAACTGGATAATGGCCTACGCGTTTTGGACAGTTTTTGGCAACTTATTTAAAGCTTGCTTAGGGACTGTTCGTTATTTATGCCTAAGGGGGGGCCGTTGATTTTCAAGAAATTCAGGCATATGAAAAATTTACCCCTCCCCGGAAGTGGGTAATTTAAAAAATTACCCCCCCGTTTATGTGACAGGCCCAAAATGTAACCCCCCTACCCCCACTCCCCTCCTCTCAGGACGCGACGTGCCCCCGATTGCGAAATTGCGTACAACACGTGTTCTGGCCGGTTGCCGATAAACCAAAATCCATTGCAAGGTCTTTTGTGATCGTACAGTATGGAAGTTCTAAATAAGGAAAGCGACTTTGCAGCGCCGGTGTTAACGTGGGCCCAGAAAAGATCGATACAGAGTTCAACTTTTTAAATATGTCTGCAAAACGGCTGCACAAGTGTTGAAACAACAGTTTCTAAAAGCTTACCCCCCGCCCTTATTTGTATTTTAAAAAAACACCCCCCTTTTTCATTGATTTTGAAAATTTTACCCCCCCACTCTAAACACCGGCCCCCCCCCTTAGGCATAAATAACGAACAGTCCCTTAAGCTTATACTGCGATAACCTATAACTATACTAATGTTTAAAAATTGAATAACTTTTCGAAAGTGCTCGACTACGATCAGAATTTGTCTTCCTATTTTCCTCCGTTTCATTTTTTAATCTATTCATTGCTCAGGGGCACCCAACGTCAATTTTCGGAAAATATCTGTTCGGAAGACGATTTGAGATCTAGAAATTTCGGAACATTATTTTGTTTAAAATTTCTTGTTTGCATGCCTGCCTCTCTTAGGATTTTCGAAGATCTAAAGAATAGTATAATTGCCCATTTTTAACGGATTTTTACCCTAAAAAGGTCACCTAGAATTTTCGGGAGCCTTTTTTCTGGCTGAAATTTTCGAAAAGGTAAGTTTTGATCCCTATAATTTTCGGATCACTAGACTTCCAGCTAGGAAATCCGAACAGATGAAAAATTTTTAGGGGATAAAAATATGCCTATATCTACCGTTTAAATACTAAAATACGTTTAACAATGCTATGTTTAAGTGGTTTTGAACTATATTCTCAATGGGTGCCCCTGATTGCTGTGTGCAATAGCTTTGTCCACTTCCAGTAGAGCTTATGACTGGTTGTGTTTTCACGTACATCTGTGTCTAATTATCACGTAACCTCTGCGTCACGGCTCACTAGTTCGTTTTGGAAATACAGTGGAACCTCGATATTAATTTACAAAACCCATTATTTCCGGATCTGAAAAATTACTGTAATAACACTTCAGTACCGAGCTATGCAGGGCTATGGCACTAGAAACTCAAGAACAGGCAAACAAAAATGCTTCAAACTGTTGTACACATAAATTTTATCCTTGTTGGTCTGTTTGGCATTTATCTTTTATCACACGGTGACATTTATTCGTTATATCGAGGCAAATTTTACGTTTGGGCTTGTGGATTGTGTTCGTTATAACGAGGATTTCGTTAAATCGAGGTTCGTTACATTGAGGTTGTGTTCCATACATTTTACTGTAATTTTGGCCGGGCTGAAGAAAATCGTTCGTTATACCGAGAACTTCGTTATATAGAGGTTCGTTAAATCAAGGTTCCACTGTACAGTAAAAACCCGCCTATAAGAACGTAGATTTTAAGAAGCTGTTAGGCTAAGATTGTCCATTTAGACCCCTTCGACACAAAAGAACCTGTTTAAGCCTACAATTTTGAAACAAGTTCTTATTTTGAGAAATTCAGTTAAACACTGAATATTTCATTGAACAAGCTCTACCAGGTAGTAAAATGAATATAAAACCCTGGCAAGGAGACCACTGACATTTAGATCTATATATATCCTTGTCCTTAATTTGTTCTGTTTAACTTGCATAGCTTTGGTAACGTGCTTGGATTAAATGGATTTTTATAACATAATATGCATGCAATGCCAAAAATAGGCCCAAAATGGGCCACACCTACCAATGACAAACATCTTATTAATTTTTTAAAAATAAGAACCTTTTAAGAACCCGAGTAGCCTAATTTTCCAGTTAGCACCATTTTTACAAAAACCTTCTTAGCCTAGCTTGGAAAAACTTACATTCTTATACGCGGGTTTTTACTGTGCGAATTACACGTCTTAATTTCGGAAAGGAAAAAAAAGTTAGCGACGGAATCACTGGCAAAATCACAGATATGTGATACGTATCCCAAGCATTAAATCAAACGATATAGAAAACAAAAATAAACTGTAAAAAAAAATTAAACTAACAATTTTAATCCGTTTTAATCTTCTTAAGCTTCAAGTTTGTCCATCCATGGCTTGTCTTACTTTGCATTATTGCTGAGTAGGATTATATTTAACCTTCTTTTAAATGTTTTGAGGTGGTTATTTTTGGTCGCAGTTCTCACTGTCTAAATTTTGATTAATTTTGTGACACGGCTCCTTTAATCATGTTTAAGCTCCTCGAATTACCGTCATCCCTCGAATAAGACCCAGCTCAGACGTCGTGCTTCTGCCGTGCCGAACTTAATTGTAATTCGGTTCGACTGTAGCACGGCAGCAAAACAACTTTGATTCAGATGTCGTGCCAGAGTCGAACCAAATTCAGGACTTACTGATGCCTCGTAACAATTCTCCTCCTAACTCCCCGTGGGAACGCAATCTCGCCAAAATACATTAATACAATTTATGAATTTTGCTTAGCGCGGCAGAAGCACGACGTTTGAATCGCTGCCGTGCCAGAGCCGTGTAGCACGGCAGCGCTTGTCGAACTTAATTGCTTGCCGAACTTAATTCAAAAGTTTGATTCAGACGCCGTGCCTCTGCCGTGCTTTTGTCGAATTAGTTCGGCACGGCAGAAGCACGACGTCTGAACTGGGCCTAAGAATCTTGCGCCCCCGACCCTCCCCCCGCTCCCTCCCAAATCAAGGATGGGAAAATTGCGGCTTCATCCTTGATCTGGGGGGATGGGTGGGGGGGGGGGGGGGTGAGCTGTTCCATTTTATTTTGTCCAAGATTGTAGAAGAATTGGGGGAGCTTATTCGAAGGAGAGCGTTTAAACTAGGAGGCTTTTCATACATTTTGCCCTTAATGGAACTTAAATTTATTTTTGCTTAAAATCGGACATTGACGCTGGTAACCTATGTTTAATCTCCCCCTCCCCATCAGGAAAAGAAGTGAACATTTTTTTGCCTTTTTCTGAGGGGAGGGGAAGGTAATGGGAGGTATAGTTGCGCCTATTTCAGTAACCAGTACTTGACGGCTTTCCTAACTTACAGTGACGTTACTTACCCATTTTTGTTTTAAAAAATACATTAATGTTTTCCGGTTGAATTCCAAATCAATTCATAAATATTTTTACAACGAAGGCAACAAGATTAGAACATCCTTTGTCAAAGAGGCGTGGTAATACTTGTACTCCTCAAACGTAGGTGACAGTGTTTTCCGGTCGCCCGGTAAGTACAATCGCTCTTTCCCCGCCAAATTCGTTCATGGATTTGTTGACGAGTACTAAAAAGTGGTAGGAGCCAGAAGTCTATCTTACCAGAAACCTGTCAGCGCTGATCGTAAACAGTAAATACGTTGACAGCAGTTCACCTTTCATTTCATTTTTTCCAATAAAAAAAAAATTATAAAGCAACGTTGTTTGGCGCCAGTCTAAATCAGTCTAACCCCATTGACCTTTTGCACTGAGTTTGCTTACTTCCCGTAACTGTATACTCCACATCGTAGTTCGTTTCAGCACGTTTCAGTAGAGGAAGGCAAGCGCGCGGTTAACAACGTTGACAATTACTATGACTGCCGAATCAGGCAACAAGACTGACTTAGATCTCTACCCGGTTGGCAATCCAAGCAACATCACCCTCACAAGAGCCGAAGAGAGGCAAGACGATGTTTCGCCGATTATCACAGAGCCAACCCGTGAGAATTGGCCAAGAAAACTAGATTTCCTTCTCTCTTGTATCGGGTATGCTGTCGGGCTTGGAAATGTATGGCGATTTCCTTACCTGTGTTACAATAACGGAGGAGGTAAATTATGTTTCTTCAGTTTGCTTTTATGTGTTGTATTTGTGCGCATCTTGCGTACAAAAGGTGCAAAATATGTTGTTATGTCATCGAACTCGTCCATTGAAGTTGGTCAGGTCAACAGCACTCTTTAAAATTGGCTTGCGCCCATGGCTAACATATTACAACTGTTTGACCCTTTGATTATGTATTACGGCTCAAATTGATGCTTGCTCGATATTCTAATTCTATTGCTGAATTCGTTGTCAGTTACTTATTATTTTTATTTTTAACTTTCTTACTGCGAAAATTTTAAACATCCTTCCGTGTTTATTCAACATCGAGGTCCTAAGTCCAAAATCGGTGTAGAAGTAAAATTCGCTGTGTTTGTAGGCGTCCTTGAGATATGCGCCAATTAACAAGACCAAACACTGCGGAAGCTGTGGAACCGGCGGAACCTAAGGAAATGACTGTTTTTATTACAACTACCTTTGAAGCTTTAGTTACAATTATTTTTATTACAATAACTAGAGAGCTATTGTCGATAACACTAGCAGAATGAAGTGATGGTGGCGCAGCTTGTTTTCTCTTTCCCACAAGCGATTTTGCGCGAAAAGTCAACGGAAACTGGACGACAAAAACTGCTCATGGTACAGTTGACTCCCGATAACTCGAAACCTTGAACCTTGCGCTAACTCGAACCAAAATCGATTTCCTCTGGATTTCCGTTATACATTTACTGTAATTTTACCCTCGATAACTCGAGCCACCCGCTAACTCGAAGTAATTTTTGTTTCCCCTTAGATCATTTCTATATAATTTTACCCTGGATAACTCGAAACATGTTTTGAGCCCTTAAAACGTCGGAAAAAAAAATAACAGCGAACCTGGCGTCCGAACCATCGAATTTTGAATTTCCCATTGACGTGATCGAAAACGTGCTCTAGCCATATAGTTTACTAGTGGAGGCTTATGTTGTTTGTCACAAATCTAATTTGAAACAGCTTTACTTCTCAAAACAGTACATCGCATGCTCTATTTAGGCAATGTTTTGTTACGTTACGTTCTGATTTATAATGTAGAAATATCTTTTCTGATCTTTCAATTGTCTCTTTAACCTTTCTATAATTAAATGGGTGATTAAAATGTTCACTGTGCAGAAAAAACTGGTTTTTTTTCCTTACTTCCGGCTATTTTCTTTGAGTTCCCGATAACTCGAACTTTTTCCGATTTCCCTTGAAGGTTCGGGCGTCGACTGTTTTATTTGATACAAGGATCAGAAAAAGTGAACTGGGAAATATCTTAAAGGTGAGAAACTTGAAACAGTGGTCCATGTTTCAAAGGTTCATGGCGAATACATGGATAACCACATGGAGTCTTAATTCGGTTTTTGAAAGGTCGGGGGCAGATTTAGTGCCAACTATGACTACGTTGCTGATTTGTGTCTGACAAGTCAAGTTCATTCTTTAATACCAAACAATTCCAGTACCGCTGAATAGCTTTTTAATAAAAATAAATCAGAAAATTGAGACGTACAGACTGCGTTGTAACGAACCAACAAAATACCTTAACAGACGTGGATACAATGTCGGTTTCCTCAACCAGAAGAGTGTTCACACTATCACGCGCACTGACGCACTCCGAACCCATCGACCGGCCCAGCGATGCCATAAGCGACTCACCAACACGTAATCCTTTTGTTGCCGGATACAACCCAGCTCTTCCCTCAATATCATGTAGTTTTCAAAAACACATTAACATTCTATCTTCCTTCCAGTGTTGTGCTACTGTGTTTAAATCTATACCTCTAGTTCCCTTCAGAAGTACTAACAAAGCCGGAAGTCCGCGATTCGCGGACTTCCCGTTAGCTCTCGATTAATGTTATAGACTGTTTATAGTCCCCTATTTTTCCGCAAGATCGTCGAGAACGAGTGCTACACGCGGCCATCTTGACCGGTGAGGAAGATGACCATCTACTCTACTTAAAGGGTGTGGGACGGTTTGGGAACCCCGACGCCCGCCCTCTCGGTGCATTTGAAATCAATTACAAAATGGCTACCAGTGACGGTGAGTGCTCGATCTCGACGATCTTAAGGGAACATAGGGCACTGTGAACAGTCTATCAGTGTTATAATTGATTTTAACTAGTTATTTTGTCACGTTAGCTAAAGGTAGTTGTAAAAAAACAGTAATTTCCTTCGGTTCCGCCGGTTCCGCAGGTTCCGCGATTCCACGGATTGCGGTTCCACAGATTAGTCTTACCCCCTATCTGATATTGACGCGGTATTGTATAATCATTTTTAAGGGACAATCTTGTTGTTCCTAACTTAAAGTGAATCAGTCCACCAAACTGGTTCTTTATGTGTTGAAAATGAGACTGACCTCTGCTAAGCCCTCCTGTATCTCTTTCACAAAGCACCGCGCGACATGACAAGTAACGAAAGTATTAAAACATTTCTCAAGAACTCACGAGTTAAGCCGCAGCTTGAACTAAAGTTTATTTGTCACTTTCAAAGTTTAAGAGATGGCTTTTTCATTTTCTCCTTTCTTCAGCCAGCTTCCCTTTGCAAAAAGATTAACTTTTTGTTTCCAACTGAATGTAACAAAAAATGCGGAAGCAAAATGGCGAACCCTGAGCACGAGACAAGTCCCAGGCTTCGTCGGTTCTTAACAAGGTCAAAAATTCCAAACTATAATTACCATAATCTGTAAAGATCTTAGCCACGATGTTGTGTCAGGCAATCCAAGTCACCATAGACAAAGTCTTCAATTTGTTTAGCGGTCACAGGAATGCCATGCTTGTTTGACTCGATTTTGGCTCGAAAATGCCGCAGACCGGTTGTTCTAGTCCGGCTCCGATTGTGCTCCAGATCAGCCCGGCCTCGGTTTTCACATGACGTCACCAAAAATTCAAACTAAGAAACTATCGACTCTTCTGAGTTTCTGAGTTTCATGAGGTATTACAGCTCCTAAACACCTTTATTTGGACAAAGTTTTGGTTCGAAAGGGTTCTTCGTTTTGCGATAGAGGTGACGTTTGAATTTCTAGCCTTTTGCGTGACGCAGCATTTTAGCTGGCGGCCGGGAAGGCTCTTATGTAGGTTAAAAACATTATCAATTCTGGGAGATTTTACTATCTAAACATTCCTTGTCTCAGAATAAATATCACGTTAATCCTTTTGGTTGGTTAAGCGAAAAAAAACGTCATGCCCGAGAACTTTCTAGAAATCAATAGATACTTCGCTTTGACGTCAAACTGCCACACGATTGGCCAATCGAACAATGCCTTCTCCATTAGGGTTTTCTTTGGCGGGAAAACGAAGAGGCCATGTTTTAATCTCTCATCCGTTGGCTGATAAAATAAATAGCGTACACTTACCGATTGCTGAAACCATTATTCAAGGTCATACGAAAATCGCTCTATATATTCAAATGAATCGCCATGTTTTTTACAAACATTCTGGTCGTTTCGTGGGGTGTTATGTCATTTTTCCTTACATTCGTTTTATTGACATCCCCTTTAATTAAAGACCGGATCCTTCGTCAGAGACTAGTCTTCACTGGAGATCTCCCTGATGGAGAGCCAGTCTGCAGAACAGTAGTTACTAAAGAAGCGTTCTACTAAACAGGGACCTTAAAGGGTAAAAGGAAAGTCTTACAAACGAACTACTGATAAATACTTGGTAATAAACAAAACAAAATTAATAATATAATTATCTACGGCCGAGATAAGCGATACGAATTATGGCAAGTACTAAATGAGCAGTCCAGACCTTCAGATAAGAAGGGAGTGGGGGTCATCGAAACCCTGAGTAAGGGGGGGGGGAGCGGCCTAAAAAAAAAAATGTTTTCGCCCTTCGGGTCTCATTTTGGTCTAAAAATAAGGGGGGCGGGCCCCTCCCCTGGATCTGCCACTGATAATAATCAGAATAATGCTAAAAGTGACAAAAGCAGCAACCGTATTGTTTCATACATCCACAGTTGTGACACGTTTCAGTTCAATGTACCTAGTAACCAAAATTCAGTTTATTATTGTGGCAATGCGAGGTAGTGGGAAATCAACCTCGTTTCCAGGATTCTCTCCTACTCGCCCCGCCTGGGTACGAGGTTGGAGATAATCTCAGATTCTCCGCGTCGGGTTATCATCTTGATTACAAGAATGTGTATTATCGCGAACAGGCTTTGAGGACTGAGTCCATAGTAGATTTGGGTTTATATTTAACCTTCTTTTACAGTCAAGGCAGGTCAAGCGTAGCCCACAAGATTCTTTTTATGAATTGATTATTTGAAAAATGAATCCGTTTGTTGTTCCCGCAACTGGTGTCAAATTCAATTCGGCATTCTGCATGCGTATACCCTGCGAACAGAGTCTCCTTCGACCTTCCTACTGAGCAGTGAATATGTTACGAGAACTTCTCTGTATTTGGACAGATTGAAAATCTTTGAATGGATGAAATTTCTTAAAAGACATTTACATCAAATTCAGGGAAACTCAGCTAACGGAGCTAAACGAGCCTAACTGCCTCGCGTGTGAATTCAGAGCTCATTACGAAAGCAAGAATGCAGACTGTCTGAGATGAATCTGAAATCAGAAGTACCAAGGGATTCAACTTTCGAATAATAAATTCATTAATGGAATCTTGGGGGGTACGCTTGACCATAGTTAATTGAGTGGAATGGTTATGAAACCCGTCAGACTCCTTTGTTATATGTTTTTGTGGACCTGAAAGTGCACAACGCTCAAAAGAATTCCTATCATTTTGATTGTATTGACCAATAAAAACGTTGCATTAATTTATTCCGTAACAATTTGCCAACAGAAAACAAAGGATTGTGCACTTTCAGGGTGCTTCCAACATAAACTGCAGCACTGTTGTTTTTATCATTGATGTTTGCCGCTTTTCATAACCAGTCTCCTCTAATAACTATGGCTTGACCTCGCTTGACTGTAAAATAACTGCTTTGTAAAGCTGTTACGTAACATGGTGGTAGTTGCTTCGGAGATAATTCAGTCAAGTGATTCAACCCCGGGGGTTTCAATTAAAATTGAAGTAGCCGGCAGATTTGAATAGAGTAACCGACTGTATCAACAGCCTACATTTTCGAGGGGTGTTCTGGGGGCATGCTCCCTCAGAAAATGTTAAAATTGCAAAGCCCTAAAAAGCAATTTCCAGCGTTTAGGCCCGGGGGGGGGTACTTCCGCGAATTTCGGATAGGGGTGTCCCGCGAAGGTTTGTGAACCCTAACCCTATTTAAGGACTAAGAAAGCGAAAAATGATACCCTTTGGAAGGCCCAAAGCCGAAAAATGACACCCTATTCAAGGAAAAAACAAAATTATTAATAGCATGAAAAGGAAAACTTTATTTCTTCTCCGTAACAATGGATGTATAGCATCAAGCATAAAATACTAGAATAAGCTACTTTAAAAAAAAAATGTTCGTTTAGGCGGGCGTTTTCACACTCCAGTATTAGATAATACAATTAAGGTACCCTATCTAAGGACCACACCAGAGACACAGAAACAAAAGGGTCAAAAAAGATACCCTATTTAAGGACCGAGAACCTCAAAAACCATACCCTATTCCGCGGCACGTACCTATACAGCCCATATATGGGAGTACCCCCCCCCCCCCCCCCCCACGGGCGTTTAGGGGACTAAACTGAGACTAAAAGATCGAGTTTTGCATTCAAGAAGATTTGGGTTTGTGTCAAATTTTAATTTATTTGCCACGCAATAAACTTCTGCAAGCAATGAGCAAATGATAATTATACTAAGTTACAGAGTTACATTTCCGCGTGAACAAATTATAGTTTTGTACATGACATTACTCAAACTAGTTGCTTCTTCTTCGGAGGAAAAAGTAGCCGACTTCTCTGAGCAATGTAGCCGACGCGTTTCGTCGGTCGTCGGTGCTTATTGAAACCCTTGAACCCACTCTTTGACTGATCTACTTTTCTTGTATTCAGTACTGCACTATGATCAAAATCTTTGTCCTTTGTCTATTGTGCACCGAAAGGCGGTTTTAAATAAAATTGAGTGTCCATGTCAGTAACCTTTCTTTAAATAATATGCTTATTTGCCCGTAGGAACATTCTTTTAGCTTATCTTTGATCTTTGCAAGTTTGTCATAAGACAAGTTCACATGCAACCGACACATGTTCTGTAAAATTATGAAGAAATACGTCTTAGGCCATAGAGTTGTTGCTGAATTTATTTAAAACCCCACTCTTAAAAGATTTTCTAGATAAAAATAATTCTTTGTCACGCTCAAATGATCCGTTTTTGTAGCAACTCAATTAGCAAACACAACGCCGGGCGTGAACCTCGTGTCTCCAGCTTTTGTACTGCTATCCCTGAGCTGAAAAAGCTCAGTACACCTGGGGTACCCGCAAACGCGAAGTAAAAAAGTTAAGCCAAAGGAGAAGTTCCTTTGACTGAAGTTTGTTTCGCTTTGTCTACAGTGAGTATTGACTGCAAACAGCCGAGTCCTGTGTGGTTATTGTTTGATCCGGATGCTGATATTGTCGACATATCTGTAGTCAATAACTGACTTCTTTGACTTCTTTGGGTAGATTCGATCACAAGATTATTTGGCAGTTCGTGAATTTCCAATAAGGTTTAAACCAAGCTTCCTTTAATTCAAAAACAAAAGCGAACAAGAAAATTAATCCACCATTTGTTCAAGAGAACACAGTGTATTTCGTAATAATGTGAATGGAATTTCGTCACATGGCACTTAAACAATGCATTTTTGTGTTTGGCGGCAAAATTAGTATGCAGTGAAGCTCTCTCGTAATTACTGATCCATTGCAATATCAGCCCAGTCACCTAGTCGCTGTACGAACTAGTGTTGAACACAGGAGTCCGTGAACATTACCCATCGACATGGCCAGTAGAGGCGTTAACCAAGATCTGTACCTCGTCGGCTACGACAGCAGGGCAGGCCTTGCTGACTCTGAAGTCAGGCAGAGTAAAGCAAGCGTCGATCCTTCAAAGGAGCCCATGGTTGAGGTAGAAGAGCGAGAACACTGGGGTCGCAAGCTGGACTTCTTGCTTTCCTGTATTGGGTACGCTGTCGGTCTGGGGAATGTGTGGAGATTCCCGTATCTTTGTTACAGCAACGGTGGAGGTAATTCAGTAATTTGACCACGAAAATTGATCTCTTCTTTGCTGCGATTTTTCTGACCAATGACGCATAACTTAAGAATGCATGAAGCGAAGCCGTTTTTAAGGTACTTCGCAGCCACTTGTGAAGTCTTTGATTTATCTAAATTAAGATATCACAAAGAATGCAGTAAAGTCCAAAACGATATGTTTCATGTAGACACGCATTCATGTTTCTTGGATGTTACGATAAGTGAATTTTTTAAGGGAGAACGGAAATAGCGTGACTGCCGTAGATTTAACGTTCGAAAACACTGAGAGGCCGGAAGCTAAATATTCTGATTGAAAGAATCTTGTACGGTATCGGTCAATCACGATAATTTCAGATGTTGTTATCTTTGATCAGTGGTTTGCTACCGAGCTGTATTCAAGTCTTACCGAGCGAGGGTTTGCTCCAGGGTGGGATTGAAGCCGTGCAAGGGAGATTAGGCTTATAATGAAAGACAAAGGAAAACAAGCGTCCTACTGCAAAAATTTGCATCTTAATTGAATCTTCATCCAAAACAACTCCATAACAAATGAAGACCGGCTAAAAATCATTTCAGAAGTTTGTTTGGCACTCAGCCGCACTTGCAACTGTCAAAGCGATATAAATCTTACAAGAAGTGTATACAGACAGCATGGTGTAATCAAAATTTTGTTTTGTCTATCAAAACTCAATTATGTACTGTCTCGCAATTGAATGAGAAAGCCCGTGACATTTTAGACATAACTTTTGTTAGTTTTATCTGTCAGCTAATTTTAAGGGTACACCCATTGCACTTGGCTATCTTCCCAGTACAAAGTACAATTCAAAAGAATATATATATATATAAAACGGTCTCACTCCCTTTTCACATGCTCATACAGCCGGCGTTGACCCCTGCAAGCACGGCAACGGAAGCGAAAACTTCACCCCACAACAGGATTCGCGTTGTGTCAAATTTCATCGCTTATTCCAACTCTTCTAGTTTGTCATCGGTTGGTGATTTTTTCAGGATTTGAATTCTAAAGGACTACATGTAACTTCACAAAAAGAAAAAGGAAACCGTTGTCTTAATTGTGTTCCCGTCCTCCATGAGAACTTGAATTGGGAAGTTTCGCGTTGTAGCGTGCAACGACGGCAAAGCAATGCACCCAAAAGCGTGATGCTCACGCAAAGTTGTTGTTTTGCCACTCTAAACCAAGAGTCATAATTATGGCTCTTGTCTAAACCTATGGGCCTTTTTACCGATACGGCGGCCATATTGAATTAATTCGATTAAGGAGTATTATAGGATGCCCATGGGGCATGAGAACATTTTGTTTGTGTTTTCGAGCGCTTTTCGGGACATTTTTTCTTAAGGTTTTCTTAGAATAAGATTGTAAAGGGAAAAAAGATCCTTGTGCCGTGTTTGGATGTAATAATGACCAATAATGATTGTCTTTTTCTAGTTTCGTATTAGAAATATGGTCTTTCAC
This sequence comes from Porites lutea, assembly GCF_958299795.1. Classification (NCBI taxonomy): domain Eukaryota; kingdom Metazoa; phylum Cnidaria; class Anthozoa; order Scleractinia; family Poritidae; genus Porites; species Porites lutea. The sequence goes on from NC_133204.1 coordinate 12,704,173, forward strand.
TGTATATTTCGGCTCGGGAAAAAGGCGATCATTATTACATCCAAATACGGCAAAAGGATCTTTTTTTCCATTACAATCTTATTCTTAGAAAACTTTAAGAAAAAATCTCCCGAAAAGCGCTCGAAAATACAAACGAAATGTGCTCACGCCCCCTGGGCATCCTATAATACTCCTTAAATCGAATTAATTCAATAAGGCCACCGTATCGGTAAAAAGGTCTATTGCTTTTTTGCTGTCCATCACGCTGCTTTGATCCGCTAAGGACTCTGGGACATTCCGGAAAACAGTATGACGCCGGTCCACCAAAACATAGCCTCCCCGCAGACGTCCTTTGGGGTTCGTTTATCACGCATTCATCATCCCCCACGTGGGGGAGAAATGAATGCGTGACAAACGAACCCCAAAGGACGTCTGCGGGGAGGCTAACCAATAATTAATTGTACGACCTGTTGTCGTGACACATATTTATGTCCCGGGCGCATCTTGGCCTCGAAGATAACTACCGTAGTTTGAAAAGAATGTTTATCGGGCGTCGAAATTTGGCAGCTGTGAGTAAATGAAATGATTATTAAGCATCAACAATGCTTCGATTGTATAGTCACGGTTACAGCTGGTTCAGTGATTATAAGTTAACTCCGTAGAACTTAAAATGCAACTGCTCATCTTTAGTAAGGTTTAGCTTATAGGGTGCCTCATGCATAATGATCTCTCAGCTAGGATGACGGGGTGGGAAGGGAAGAAAATGAGCCGAAAAGCATTGCTCTTCCCACCTAAAACATCCCTTTGCTGTGAAAATGGGACGTCAATTCAAAGAGAAAAGCTTCCAAGTTCTTTACGATCGCAGTTCGTGCTTGCCTCCATTTCTTTAGCTTGTATCTTTGTTTTCCTTTCCAGCGTCATTCCTGATCCCGTATATCATCTGCTTGGTCTTCTGTGGAATTCCAATCTTCTATCTAGAGGTCGCTCTTGGCCAGTATGTTGGACAGGGCGTGGTCGGCGCCTGGGCGGCTGTTTGTCCATTCTTGGGAGGTAAGTAGCTATTATTTCTTCCTCATTTGCTGTCGGCCTGAATATTTTTGTTCCTTGTGTCTTACAAGAGGGTCTGAATGGGGGGGTCCACTTGTCGGTTGTCGGTTAAAATTTAGTTACTTTGTCGGTAGTCGGTTAAAATTTTCGATCTTTGTCGGTTGTCGGTTAATCTCAGTTAATAAGTAAAAATGCATGTTAATGATTAATAATTATTAGGGGTGACTGTTGCACATCTATACCGGCGTAAAACCGTGTGTTGACCTTTAATATTTTGGCTGTAACAAGCATGTTCTTTGCCATGGTTTTCCTTTCTTGTAGGAAATAAGGGGTGGTTCTTTAAAAAATTAGCAAAGTAGCGGATGGTTTTCTTTGAGATCCACTCAGTTTCCATTAAAGTTTCTTTTACAGTAGACACTAAGGGCTGGTATTGTGTCACGAAAGGCAACATTTCTTCTTTGCTGTTTTGTTTCAGGAGCGCGGGCTTCGGTTTCTGTGAGTTTCATTTATTTCTGATTGCAATTTTTCTTTCAAATTGTGTTGGTACCGGGCCTCTGTCCATCTTCAACCATCAAGCGTTCTTTTGAATTTTGAAACACTTTCCTCAAACTCTTTTGACAAATCGGTGGGTGCGGTTGAAGGGGCAAAATGTGTGCTGGAAGGTTTCGGTAGTCTTTACATCAAGGAAAACTTTTTTGTTGAATTTTGTGCCTTTGTATACAACTGTGTCTAAAAACATTGTCTCAGTGCATTTCGGTGGTGAATTTAATAGTAGGATGATGTAAGTTTACTTCTTCGAAGAAAGTTACGATGTCTGGTTTAAACACGGTTTAGCTTAGACTTTGTGTTTCAATATATGACATGAAAATGTTGGCAGAGGAAACTGCTGTCTTTGTGCCCATCGCAGTACGGTGGGTTTGTAGGTAGAGCTTTCCATTGAACTGGAAATAATTTTCTTTGAGGATTAATGTAAGCATTTCTCGCATAATGTGTAGGACTAGGCGGGTTGCTTTGTAGAAATTTTCATATGCTGTGCAAACCGATTTCAATACCCTCGTTTTGTGGTATATTTGTGAAAACAATTGTGACGTGGTATCTTTGGTTACTTCCTAGAAAGGTAGAAAAAATACTCTTCTTTCTGAAAAAATATGTAGATAATGTCGGTCCATGGCAGTAGTGGGTTAATATTTTTCCTGTCGGTAGTCGGTAATTTTTTTCGCGTTTTGTCGGTAGTCGGTAATATTTTTTGCCCTTTGTCGCTAGTCGGATAACGCCATTCACACCCTCTTACAACCCATCGCTATAGCTAATCAGTCTTACTATACTTTTTTTTAATTTGTAGTTTTATTCGTTTTGTTATGATAGCGATTTTATTATGGGGTCAGCGATTACCCTGGTGGAATCTTTCGGCGGTGACTCGAATTTTCGGATCGGTCACTATGTCATATTTCGATTTTTGAACCTTAAGAATTGAGGTGAAGAGTTTTTAGTCCAAAAACCATTTGCAGTTGACGTTATCTTAAAACTTAATTCCGTTTCTTTCCTCAGCATAAAAACAAATTCTAGTCGTTGAGCGTGGAATTCAGTGTACTTTTAAAATCGCTTTCCGGACCCCAGGGCCGAGTTGTTCAAAGCTGGGTTGAGATAACCCAGGGTTAGCGCGAGATTTAAATTTAGTTTTGTAAGCTTAAAAAGCATTTCCGTTTTAATTCTTTTCGTCTACAAGTTGATGATTGGAATCTCTAAAAATAACAGAGAAAATTGTCCGAGAAAATGCCTTTGAACACAAGAAAGAGAAACCCGGATTAAACGCTAATCGGCCTTCGAACAACTGGGCCCAGATCAATAAAGCAGTTTACCAATTAACAATCAGTTTGATTGATGACTTAATCCTTGCAATCCCAGAGTGACTAAAGGAGTTTTGTAAGGTGGATCTTGCTTTTGGACAAAATCCTATGGTGTGACCATTCAAATAAAACCTCTTTGACACTACTTTCACATGGCCGGTATCATAGGTTTTGCTTTATTTTACCTTATGAAATTTGTAAATCAAATGTTGAATTCACTTTTAGGAGTTAATTGAGGCCCGTCCACACATATCCGTTTTTGTTTCAAAATAAGCGCTCTCTAGAGTGGAGCCGTTTTGTTGCAGTCATGTGGATAGATGAATACAGAGGTTTTTGAAAATGATTTCGTCACGTTGTTGGATACCAGTAACTAGAGACCTTTAGATTCTAAGACGAGTACGACTACGAGTACGAGATTTTCTCAATATTAAGTAGTGCTCGCGCGTGAACCAGCGTCATTTTGGCGGAAAAATGTGGTAGCCGTCGTCACTCTACTACAAGTTTTATCAAGAATGTCGAAGTGGCGGAAACAAGTTATCAAATGTTAGAAGTTTAATCATTTTGCGTTCGGAAGGGTGTAACTTCCTTCACTAAAGGTAGCAGTGCTAATCTTTCTACTGAAAAATGGTTAAATGAAGCTCTCCGGGGAGTCTATATTTTGAAAATACGCGAAAAAACTTTAAGTCAAATCTCGTACTCGTAGTAGTCCTCGTCCTTGAATCTAAAGGTCTCTAATGCGCATGCTTCCATCAAAGATGTTGCCGTTTTCTGTGTCACTATTGCGTTTTCGTTTGGATGGGCAAAAGTGATTCAAAAAATGCATGTGTGGACGCGGAGTGTTTAAGCATTGGATAAAAAAATCTCCGTTTTCAAACACAAACGGAAATTTAAAACCTGCGAACGGGACCTGAGTTTAACTGGCTTTAGTAAAATCCAACTAGTGGTCTATTATCATCGCTGCGTTCTGATTGGTTGAGCTACTACTAGGCTACATGTTATAGCCCACCAGTAGCGAAAAGCGCCGGCTTTGAAAACGAAAACAATGGCGGCTGAATCGCGTTTTGCTAGCTAAAGCTGTTTTGTCTCAATATTTCTGACCAACTAGTTGGATTTTACTAAATTAACAATTATTCCTCGAGCCCAAATGGCCTCTGAGTCAATAGGTCATTCGGGCTCGAGGAATAATTGTTAAATAACTATTAACTAATACTATTTTTTTAAATTTATTTTAACAGGAATTGGTCTTGCCATGGTGATTATCACCTTTCTCTGTAGCGTGTACTACAATGTGATCATCGCGTGGACGTTTTATTACATGTTTGCTTCGTTCCGGAGCACGCTACCATGGGAGAAATGTGAACCGGGTTGGAGCGACAATTTATGCAAGTATGTTAAAACTCGTTTGTTTCCTTTATTACTTAGGACTAAACGTTTTTTTTTTGCTTTTTAAATTAATAGTTTTTGCAATTGAACTGAAAAACTTGTTGTTTTCCTTTCGACTTGAAAGAAGTCAGGTATGGCTATAATTCAGTATTCAGGTGATTTAAAAATGTCACAGTGTATGTTAACTTAACATGAGCAAGAAAACAAATCTGGAGGTGGCTTGTTTATCTACGTAAAGAGATCGAGTGTTTCCAAGTAAAGTTAGAACATCTAAGAATCCGAGATGACTTACAGCTGTAATATATTACTGCAAAAAAAACACACTTACTGAGAAACCAGGTATGTCAGGTTGAGCTCAGTGTATAGTTTGTTACTCAATCAGCCGGTCGGTCGGTCGGTCGGTCGGTCGGTCGGTCGGTTGGTTGGTTGGCTAAAACGTAGCCTGTTAGTCAGTCAGTTAGTTAATTAGTTTCTGTAAGTTGATTACTAAATAAGATAGTCTGTCGTGTTAGTTACTTAGTTACTTAATTAGTTTGTAAGTTAGTTAGTTAGTTAGTTACTGAGTTAAGCAGTTAACTACTAAAGTCAGCCTCCCAGCGTTCAAAATAAAACAACTAGTCTCTAGTAATACTAGTGTCTTACATTAAAACATGGAACTTTTAATTAAGTGAGCTATCCTTATGTTTGACAATAATGTACTTTTGTTTCCCTTCTTTAGACAAGAACGCGGTGGTAGTGCTCCCAACTGTTCGTTTTTGGATCAAGAACCAAACTGTACATGGATCTCTCCTGAAGAACAATACTTCAAGTAAGCCGAGTTTAATTGAAGAGTGCTTCGCGTTAACGGCACAGCAGCCATAGAAAAACCCTACGTAAGGCAATCCAAGACAGTCTTGGACCCTCGGATTCCACTCTGTGGATTCCGGATCATTAACCTTGTCAGTGGTGCATGGATTCCGGGTTCCAGTTGCATGTTAGTGGGATCCGGGTTCCTTGAGTTGAATTACGGATTTCAAAGCCCAGAATTCAGGATTTCACCGGCTAAATTGTCTCGGATTCCGGAATCCGGATTACCCTGTGCAGTTGTAGTTCGAAAATCGGGCCCCAAAAGGCACGTTCAGCCCTTTGCGCGCACTTTTCGCGTCTACATTTGACGTTGCGTTCTTTGCGTTGTCGGCTTTGCTAAATCTGTCTATTATCTGATCGCGTAACTGGGTATTACACTCGTACAACAGTAATTGAGGACGATACTCATGCAAAATTTGGGAAGTGGTAAATAAGGTGTATTGTGGACAATGTGAAAGTGGTTTTCCTTCCTTATTATAGGGGAAATCCCTCCTATATAGGAGAATGACTTTTGGCGAGTTTGGTGCACATAAAATGAAAATCTGGCATCCGCCTTAAAAGTTGACAGTTTTAGCCTTGAAATCCGTAAAATTTGTGTGCTCTATTGTGTTATCGTATGAGTTCGAATTTGAAAAGAAGGTGATTTTGTCTCGTAGCTAGAGGTCCACTATCTCCGCGTATTTTTCTCTTTGTGGTAACTATCCCATTATCCCACTGATGTTTAACTGTTTATTTCAGCAACCACGTGCTTCAGCTATCAAAAGGAATTCACGAAGCTGGTGAAGTCAGGTTCGAGCTCGCCATGTGTCTTTTATTGGGCTGGATCATTGTTTACTTCTGTGTATGGAAAGGAATCAAGTCTGCAGGCAAGGTAATTTAACTACAGATCAGCTCGTCGGGCAAGCTATAGTTCTAAACTGGTTTCGTTAGTTTTTGAGTACGCAGGTGTACTGTCGCAATTCGTAATAATCGTAGCCTACGTCGCAGAGGTAATTTCAACCCGGTTAGTAACGTCTGCAAAGTAGCGCCGAGATCCTTGTTCAGGACTACCATCAAAGCGTTTCGTATTTCCCTTCAACCTGATTGGCAATCGACAATGGCATTTTTAACAGACCAATCATAGCGCGGACTCAAATCTTGGTACACAACAGCTAGGTATCCAGAACAAGGATTTTGACGCAATTTCGCAGACAGACTTAACCAAAGTTTAGTTTCGGTCTGTGGCGCAGGGATAATAATCGTAGCACTTTGTAAGATCTGTCACAATTTGTGTGTCGCACTTTATAAAAAAAATAATCGCAATTTGTTATACTGGTCCATCGCACTTATAAACAGTTATTGGATAAGGTTTTTGTGAAATCAGAAATATCCAAGGTCGAAGTAAGTGTTATTACTCGAACCGAAGGCCGATAACACAGCTGGACCTTGCTTATTCCGGATATCACAACAGAAATGACTCTTTTTTAAATGACGATATGATTGTCGCAGTGGTAATTGCAATTTTTAGCATTTCCAAATTAACCCGCAAAAAAATTCCGGGACTTCAACGGGGTTCGAACCCATGGCCTCTACGTTAGCGCTGCAGTGCCCCACAAACTGAGCTATAAAGACCCATACATTGGGAGCAAGCCAATTTGTTGAGTTCATCTTAATCCGTGAAAGGAATGAAGCATAGAGTGAAGATGATGTGAACTGCGGTGATACAAATTTAAATTTAAGATATGATCGTCGCAGCAGTAATTGCAATTTAAGCAACTGAAATTAACCCGAAAAAAATGACTGTTATATTTGTTTCATTATACGGTTTTTTGACAAAAATTACCTCTAACCCGTCGTCGCACGGAACATAGTTTGACATTGCTCTTGAAAAGCATTACGCGCGCAACCTACAGATTAGTCACAAATCTGCTTGCAGAAAACTCACTGATTTGTAGGTTGCGCTGATTTCCAAAATTAACTGTAGGCTCTCAGCCAATGAGGAGATAGATAGTGGTACAATGTATAACAGTTATTATTGTCTTTTTGTCAGGTCGTTTACTTCACTGCTACCTTTCCATACTTGGTTCTTTTCATTCTGTTGATTCGAGGAGCCACTTTAGAAGGTGCGGGAGAAGGAGTAATATTCTATCTCAAGCCCAAATGGAGCCGGTTAACAGACCCAAAGGTGACTAGAAGACAATTATATTTAATTCTTAAAGATAACTGGGTGCGAAAACCGCACAGAGATATCTCCCGAGTACAATAACTTTTTTTCGTGCCGTAGAAGACAAGTATATTTTGACAGTTGTTATAAATCTTTGTTTCATGTAAGTTCAACTGAAAAGTGACTTGTTGTTGCTGTTATTGTTGTTGTTTTCGTTATGCTTTAACTTGTTTGTATAAGTGTATTGTAACAGTTCAAAGATCTTAGCTCAACTGGGGAAAGGGTTTAGATAACTCTTCAATTTGTCGTTATTGTTGCTGTTTTTGTTATTATAGTTGTTGTTGTTGTTGTTGTTGTTATCCTTCAATTTGTTTGTTTCTAGGTGTGGGTACAAGCCGCTGGGCAGATTTTCTTCTCTCTCAGTATTGGCTTTGGCGGGCTCATCACCTACGGTAGCTACAATAAATTCAAAAATAACTGCGAAAGTAAGTGTATGAAAAGACGTAGAATTAAAGTACGAAATGTATCTAGTGTTCAATGCAAGGAAAGTAACTTTAACTTGGGTGTGCCGTCAATGGTCACAGCAGAATTAGTTTCACCGATGTATTCTACCACTCCTTAGCTACAATCTTGGACAAACCTGTTGAGAAAACTGTATACTTGGGGGGCATTTTTTTAAAACATCGTAGCTGTACCGGTTCTTCTCTCTCCCCCTTACCCTGAAAGCAACGTTGTTGTGTATTCAAAAGACAGCCTGATCCCTGGGCGTTTGTAGGAAGCAACATAAAACTAGGGTAACGGGATTTCTTTCCGCAAAGGCGTCGTTTTGGAAATAGTTTGTTGTGTAGGAAAGTGGACATGATGGGGTAAACTTTCTCAAGTAGTTTTGTCCGGGATTGTAGCTTGGCTAGCTAAGGGTCATGGGCTCCTGACTATAGAGGCCCTGTTAGGGTTAAATTGCGACAAGCGGCCACGTGGGCTTGAAATGGTGACGTAAGACTAGGTGAAATAACGACAAACGACATAAAGATGGGTTAAATACTGACAGGGCCAGAGACATAGCTTACTCCTCAAAACGCAAAACGAACGTATTTGAAATTAAGACTAGGGACTCACGTACCCCTCTCCCGCCCCAAGAGAGCCCCCTCTACCTACTGCTCGTAAGAGTGTTTTTCTGTCGAACTTTTTAAAAACTTTTTCGCAACATCAAATGCCAAAATCGCTTTCCGCCGTGAAACTTCCTAGCTAAATAATGGCAATTTCTCTGTACGTTAAATTCATCCTTTTAAAGCTTATTTACAATTTTGTGTTAAATGTTTTTTTTTTTTCTTCAGGGACACATATATCGTCTCATTAATTAATTGTGGTACAAGTCTCTTTGCTGGTTTCGTCATCTTTACAATGATGGGCTTTATGGCTGACAAACTTGGAGTACCCGTCGATAGCGTTGTAAAAGGAGGTATATTTTCCATTAATGAAGTCCTTTGTCTATTTTTTTGTTTATGCGTAAGTCTGAGTAAGGGCCCACTCCCAATCAGTCCCATGATGCACGTCAACACATTATCGATCCAATCTCACTCACTCACAGCCTCAAAAGTGTAAAAGGCAAATAATCTGTCAAAACAAGAAAACTAGGTCATTTCGGGAATACAGAAGTTCTTATGGTCTCCTGGGAGATGCTGATTTTCTCATGAAATGACCAGTCAAATCGGAGTTTCAAAAAACACGAACTTATAAGAAGTGATTATTATTGTTTCCTCTGGCGCTTTGTCAAATTGGTGTAACTTACATGTGACTGGCTTTTTCTTGACGACACAATAACGTTCCACACAGACTCTTGGTGAAAGATTTTCTTTGGAATGTGTAACCGGGATAAAACACTGAGCCGGCATAGCTGCTATAAGCTGCCGTTTGAGTCTGGAAGAGACTGCGTGGATTGTCATGGTGTTGTGTATGCATGCAAAGCACAACTAACAGTTTCTTCACAAAAAGTGATAACTGCATGCGACCACTTAATTCTGCGGTTGATATCCGTGCGTTTCAAGACTTCTTCCCCTTCATCCGCGGTAGCAGGAACTGCGGCTTGGGCTCGGTCCCTCATGCCCTCCAACCCTTGTAGTTCCCATGGCCTTTCATCTCTCTGACTGAGTTTTATTCTTTTACAACATCAAAACTAAATTCAATTTCGATTGTTCCACAAGAAACAATAATGTGCGATAAAAGAATTAACAATTTGTGCGTGAACATTGTTCCACAGGTCCTGGCTTAGCGTTCATTGCTTACCCAGAGGGAATCAAGCAAATGCCTGCATCTCCTTTCTGGGCGTTCCTCTTCTTTTTTATGTTGTTCAACCTTGGATTGGACAGTCAGGTAACCTTGATTCGTTAGCATAGCTACTTTTAGGTTCGTTCCAGGCAAAGGCCGAACACAAAGCACTTCCCCCGCCGTCTGACGCAGTCTAACTGATTAATTGGGAGGACGAAGTATACTTAGATTCCACCAACAATACTAGGGTTTGAAGAGTAATCCTCATTAAGCGGACACAAGTACATGTAAAGTAAACCGCCCCAAACATATCTTCCCACGTTTTATGTACGGTGGACCTACCCGTATTAAATGGACACGTCTATCACCTGCTCTCAGTATTAACCCTTTAAATCCCAAGGGTGATCAAAACCAATTTTCTCCTAACAATAATCATTACAAAATCAAGAAAAAAAGTTACGAGAATTAATAATTTGATCACCAATGAGAAAATGCTTTGTTCTTTATCAAATTCTCTCAATTGAATCTTTAAGAAATGTATGGGGATCAGTGTGGAGAATTGGTATGTTGATATTGGGGCTTAAAGAGTTAAGGCAACGTCCACACGAATTCGGGTAACAAGATATGCGGTTTTAAAAATGTCCGGATGGACAAGGCCTAAGCGGACCTTATAGCGAGAATTTCGTGGCTGTTCGCCTGAAAAATGTTTATAAATTTACTCTAGTCGTGTTGTTTATTACGCTTATAGTTTGTGGGAGTCGAGACCTGTACGACAGTGATGGCGGATTGGAAACCTGGCTTCCGTCGATACAAAACTGTCATTACACTGGGTTTCTGCATCATTTGCTATCTTATTGGAATTGCTCACGTAACCAAGGTAACAGAACAGACAAGAACTATGGGTTTAATTGTGATTACAAATAAATGCTTGCTTGAACCTTTTTGTCAAGATGATTAGCAGCTCCTTTAGCCTTTCTCGCGCTCTTCAGTTAAGACATTTTATGCTATAAATTATACATACCTCATGAAAAGTTGTCTTTGTTGTTTTCTATTGAGAAGACTATTTCTTTAATAGTTGAAAGACCAAAACATCCGCTAAATTGGTGTTTATGGGGCAGGAAACAGTAAGAAAACACAAAGACGCAACTTTTCGTGACGTATGTATACTTTAATAGCTGTTTTTGTATATTTAGCCATTTTATCGATCTTAAGATAAATTTCCATACAAATCCTTATAATTTGGCTTCTAGTAGGCTGTTGAGATTCTGGGCGCCCTGTGATTTCACTCGTCACCATTGATTACACGTACTAATTACACATAGGAAAACATAATTATAGCCCGCACGTTCTTTAAAGAAGAGTTTCTGAATCGATATAATTATCCTCATAAATAGTCCTTAGTCACAGCGAATCAAGGTAATGTAGTTTGTATCTGAATGGTAGGGCAAAGCTATGGGTGTAAACATTGTAGCACTAATAACAAGAAAAAAACTTGTAATTCCGACGCAAACACTCGAACGAAATTTTAACCCTTGGAAGAGCAAGTTCCGCACCAGTTTGGCCTCTCCCCTCTCCCCTTCCCCTTTTATCACCGTTGGGGTATGAATTTACTTTTTCCTCTAAAAGGTTACATCTGAACTGCAATGTTACTCTCCTTGAGTCGCAGACACGCAGTACTCTTCTGCTCAGTGTATTCTCTTGCATACACAGGTCCAGCATACAGAGGGTTTCTTACTAGTTACATTATTATTGACACCAACTTTTAACCTACAAACACAGTTGCTTAGAGATGGCTGGGTTGTGTTCGCTCGCAGGACAACTATCTTTCGGACGTTGAATTAACTATTTACAACAAGTAAACTGCTATAATTGATCAGTAACTCAATCAAAATTCGTTTTCTTTTCTTGTTTGCCAGGGAGGAATGTACGTGTTTCAGATGTTTGATTACCAAGCAGGAGGAATATCACTGGTGTTGATAGCCTTCCTGGAGGTTGTAGGCATTGGTTGGTTTTACGGTGAGTTGGTTAATTGGATTCCTCCGCGCCACAAGCGGTTTCCCTTTTTTACCAATGCTATTCCTAGGGTACTGCCTACATAGATACAGTAGCTTAAAGAATGATACTTCCTACATATACCACTTACAATATCAATTCGTGGGCTGATCGATTGATGATTGAATATTTGATTGATTGAAGTATCGACTGACTTATTGATTGACTGACTGGTATTATCATTAACTTTAACTTTTCACTTTATTGAATTCGTTGCATGTTATCAATTAATATGTACATTTAAAAAAGATATAAAATACGTTAGATAGAGAAAAATAATAAAATAAAATAGATGAATAAATATTGCAACTGGAGCAGGAAAGACAATGTGCCAGTTGATATCTTGCCCCAAGAACCAAATGGAATAAAACCATAAAAAAGTATAAATAAAGTTTTCTGGTGCCATTGAGTAACTGATGTCTCTGCAGATTCGGCGAATAAGGCCAAGCGTACGGTTTGCTCTCAGGGAGATCTGATTTATTTATTGAGATCACTGAAGGTTGTGAGACCACTGATTATTATTATCATCTCTTTAAATGTTCTCAAAACATAGCCAAAGTCTTTAAGTCTTAATGATGCTGACAGTTTCGATGACTGTCAGCCATCTTTGTCAAAACTTGGAAATCGTCAAAGGTGTCAGAAGCCTTAAATAGGCTTCTGAAGGTGTTAATTATTGCGATAAACGCGCCAAGTCACTCTGTAGACGCCCCCTCCCCTGGTTTGGGGGTGGAGATCACTTTATCGCAATAATTAACACCTTTGACGATTTCTAAGTTTTGACAAAGATGGCTGACAGTCATCGAAACCGTCAGCATCATTAAGACTTTAAGACTTTGGCTATGTTTTGAAAACATTTAAAGAGACATCAACTGTACTAGCCTGATGAATTTCTTCAACGATTATTATTATCGTTATCATTATCGTTATCATCATCCTTATCATTATCATGACCATGATCATTATTATTATTTATATAATAATGATAAAACAGTTCTATTCACTCCATCTTCTAGCTGTTCGTGGCGTTTTCAACAATATTAAAAATAATGATCAGTTTTATAATAATAAATAAAACATTAAACTCTAATAATAAATTAAACTATTATTAAATATTTCCTAAAAAGGTAGGTCTTTGAATTATTTTTATTTCCCCCAATCTAGGGGCACAAGTAGAAAATGCTTCTTTTTCTCCTTCTTCTTCTTCTTCTTCTTCTTCTTCTTCTTCTTCTTCTTCTTCTTCTTTTTTGATGGATTGATTGATTGATTGATGGATGGATTGATTGATTGATTGATTGATTGATTGATTGATTGATTAATGGATTGATGGATGGATGGAATGATTGATTGATTGATTGATTGACTGATTCACTGAGTGAAGCTATAGGGGCAAAATTATCCAAAATTTACCTTTTGCTAAGCCGTAAACAGGAAAAAACGTATGACAAGAGACAACCAGGAGAAAATTTTCATGTTAATTTTATAATTGGTTTGTTTCTTTTGTCCTTTTAAAGGAACTGAGAAATTTGCAGATGACATACAAGACATGATCGGTCACCGTCCGAACATGTACTTTCGCTTGTGCTGGAAATACATCTCTCCAATCATCATCGGCGTAAGCATGACGTGTTTATCATATACAGTCAACATTTGGAATCGGGTGTTACTATAACGAAGAGCGGGGAACTGGGAGCGGGAACGGAGAATAGGATATTGAAACTGAATGAGAGGAAAACAGAGAATGGGTAATAAAGTTACTGATAGGGCTAGGGTTTCCCCTTCCCCGTTCCCCGTTCCCCGTTCCCCGTTCCCCGTTCTTCGTTTTAGTAACATACACTTGTGCAGTTATACAATACGGTTGAAATAATAGTAACCATCGTTCAGTTTTATCTGTGTTACTTTGAAAGAAATAAGTGTTAACTTCTAAGAATAGATAAATTCAACTTTTTGACGAAAGACGATTTCTTAGGCTGTTTAATAAACGAATCATTACGCCAATTTTTTAGAGTTGGTGCGAAGTGAGACCAAGCTCAAATGCGACCCTACTCTGGCCTCATTATTGAATCTTGTAGGGGGAAATAAATTTTTCGTCTTCTAATCTGTTTGCATTTTTTGGTATGATGACAAAAACCTCTTTAGTAGAATTTGTAAGTGATGCTATCTTTTTTTTTGGAAATTCTACAAAATGGCCTTTTAGCTTTAGAGGTTTTCTTGAACTTTGTTATTTGGTACTCTCGAATTCTCGCCGGCCCCAAAGTTTTAACTCAAAAGAAATATTAACTGCGATTTTTTGCTTGCATTTCAGGTTATCTTTATCTGGTTCTGCGTGGATTGGACAGGAATCTCTTATGCTGGTTATCAGTATCCACCTTGGGCAGAGTTCCTGGGATGGATGTTGTGCATAGTATCAATACTTTGTGTCCCTGGTTACGCCATTTATCGTTACAAGAAACTGCCTGAGGGTGGCACCTTTAAGGAGGTAACAACTTCACATTTGCTTACCATTTTTAAGGATGTTTACGGCAGCGTTCTAACAACGCTATGAAAGGGAATCCAAGACAGTCTTGGATTCTGGATTCCACCCCGTGGATTTCGGATTCCACTGGTGGATTCTGGGTTCCAATCGTTAGTGGGATTCCGGATTCCAAAGTCCAGGATACGGATCCGGATTCCCTTACATCGCGCGCATAATTGCAGTCGCCAAGTGAAAAAAAATGTGTATACAAGTTTTGTTTAGAAAGCGCAATGCCAAGAAAGTACGAATGAGAACTCGGTTAACTGTAAAAGGCTTTGTATAGGTTATTTCATTAAGGCAATACGATCATAATTATCATAAACAGCAACTTTAATCGTCGCAGTCTGATAATATTTCTTAGATGTTAATCATTGTTTCCTTTCATATAAATAGGACAGCTTGAGTAGCTTGGTTAATTTCAGGGGCACCCAACGAGAACATAGTTCAAAGCAACTTAAACATAGCATTGTTAAACGTTTTTTGGTATTCAAACGGTAGATATAGGCATATTTTTATCCCCTAAAAATTTTTCATCTGTTCGGATTCCCTAGCTGAAAGTCTATTGATCCGAAAATTATAGGGATCAAAACTTACCTTTTCGAAAACTTCAGCCAGAAAAAAGGCTCCCGAAAACTCTAGGTGACCTTTTTATGGTAAAAATCCTTTAAAAATGGGCAATTATACCATTTTTTAGATGTTCGAAAATCCTAGGAGAGGCAGGCATGCAAGAAATTTTACAACAAATGTTCCGAAAATTCTAGATCTCAAATCGTCTTCCGAACAGATATTTTCCAAAAATTGACGTTGGGTGCCCCTGTAATTTGTTTTTATTCATTTTTTCTCACCATAAATATCTATTTCTTTATTTCTTCAGCGTTTCCGCGCAATCCTTCTTCCAGATGAGCGTGTTATGAGCAAAATCCGACAAAAATACGGACTTCCAGAAAAAAGGTAAGATAATGTGATCTTCTTAATTTGGTATGCATTAAAAACGAAAGCCAAACGTGATAGATTGAACCTTGAGAGTGGGCGGTTATTAATTTTTCACAGATATAAGTGATTGTAATAGCCTGCGTAGCAGGCGCTTGTAGTGGGCGAACGAGAGAACGGGCGCGCGCGTGAGGGAGACACGCGAGGGGTGATTTACTTCTCGCGTGCCCTTTTTTTCTTGTGCCCACTACTTCCAAGCGCCTGCTACGCAGGCTACGATTGTAATTACATTTTTCAACAAACGTGAAGATGCTCCAAAGCAGATTTTAACTGTTAATTGAATGTTTCTTTAAAATACTAAGAAAACTCGGTCTTCAGGTTTTTTCAACTTTTAACATGGACCAGTTAAGGTACGGAAAACGGGCAACAAAAAACGTGCAACTTGTCTCGCAACATTGCTGCAAAACGAGTTGAATAGCGATGTTACGCGTTTTACCACCCACATCAAACCTGTCTTGCAACAAATCAGATTGTAAACAGGTTTGAACATGGGTGGTAAAACGCGCAACATACCGTAGCTATTCAACTCGTTTTGCAGCGATGTTGCAAGACAAGTTGCACGTTTTTGCTGCCTGTTTTTCCGTACCTTTAGGGAAAATACGTCGACACCACTGAAAAGAGCGCTTTAAAGTTAGTTAAAATGCCAAGTTTGAAAGTGATTTGTTAAAAACTAACGAAGATGTGACTTCTCAAAGTCGCGAAATTTTACAGACGTTTGAATGGTCAGGGGCACAAACTTGCCTCCCACCCCCCGCCCCCACCATGCATATACATGTACAAACGTCTGTAAGTTTTCGCACCTTTGCGGAGCAATATCTTCCCTCGCTTAGGACGTTTCACTTTCAAATTTGGCAAGGCTCTCTTTCCCGTGCTGTCGACAGATTTTCCCTAACTGCTCCTTGTCAAAAATTGAAAAAAAACCTGGAAGGGTCTATTTCAATCTCATTGTCAGTATTGTTAATTCTTTTAGTGGGGGGTTGGTAGGGGGTGGGCGCTTAATTGCATAAATACAGTATTTCACTTTTGAAGGTTGGTAAGTTAGCCTAGTTTATTCTAATCCGTAACGTGTCTTTTTCATTGCAGGGCTCATTACTATGATGAATGATCAACTCAGTATCACAATTTACTGTCGCTGCTAAGTCTTTCAACCATATAGTTGCCTACTAAACAATGCTAGATTAGTTAATGATAAATGGGGATTCCTCCTCAGTTTAGTGAAAAGGTTCAGCCATTTTCTTACTAAAGAGATGCTTTGTTCCGCAGGATTTAAGTGCTTTACGCATCCACAATGTTGGTGATGGGACTTATTAAAACATTTTCTACTCTCGTTTCTAGTCAATAGACTTAAGAGATGGGAAGACCTTCCGAAAGAAGCCTTTTCTTGGGGCGGAGAAGTATGGGTTTCTCTCGCCCCATGAGGTTCCACTCTAACCTAACCCTCGCGGAAATAACTCTTGTATGACTAGTGACGATGCAAAATGTATTTTTAGAGAGAATAAAGGGTAAAAAGAGATTATTTCCATTATAGACCCTATTTACTAGGTAATCCTTCTCAATTAGTTTAATTTTTAGTGACAGAAAGGCAAGACATTTGAATTAAGTTTTTTTAAAGTTTTAATCCAATAATTAGCCCAAATTTTTCACCCAGCGTAAAGTATTAACTCGTCTTTCCTGCCGTTTTGTTGTGAAAAACAATAAGAGAAGGAATAAAGCCTATACAGTCCAACGCGGTCAAACGGCTTAGGCAATTTCCGTTTAATTTAACTTGTATTTAGTGGGTTATCGTTCGCCATGAAATGGAAAAATGGGAAAGGAATTTTAAAATAATTGTAAAATATTAGTTATTGCAATTATCTTTGTATTTTTTGTCAAAATAATCAGCTTCCTCTTTTTGAAAACCCTTCGCGCCAGAGGAAAATTACGTTGTCGGACACATGGCACCCCCAATAACTCCAGTTATAGTTGTTAAGCACTTAGAACTTTTTAAGTACGACTCCGTGAAAAAGAGTGGTAAATTATGTAATTATAGTGTATTGGTAATGTCTTAAACTGTAAACAGTGCAAGTAATGACCCCAACTTAAAATATCTTTGGTTAGCTTTTGATTTCTATCCGTTTGATCAAGGAGAACCTAAATAGGGATCTACTCTCTAATACCCTTGATGCTCTCTAGTAAATGCACACCCATGTAAGATAATCAAATCCAAGACAGTCTTGGGTGCTGGACTCCACGCTGTGAATTCCGGATCTCAGGCACTGGGTTCCAGATTCCTTCTACGTGGAGCTTGGATTCCGGATTCCACAAGAAAAAAATCCCGGATTGCGGAATCCGGAGTACCAAGCCATTGGGCGAGGTTTCGTTTCAGTGATATATCTCACTTTCAATTATTTACTCTTGAGTGACTTTGAATAATAATAGCCTTTGAAATGAAAGCTGGTAAGCGATAATTTCTGGTAGTACATGTATTGTATGTTTCTGTTGTTTAAAATTTAAGGGGAGCGAAATAAAGACTGAAAGAAGATACTTATCTTTTTAATTAATGATCCATTATGTTACTGCCCTAAAACTGACCTAGAGACGCATGCAAGTATCTAGGAATATGAGCAAATCCGTGATGTATGACATCAATTAATGATCAATAGATAATCAACCAGTAATCATGATCAGGGAATTTATGTAGCGAAGCACTTTGCATTGTGGGGTAACGGCCTTGCAGGGCAGCTAGTTCTGGATTTTTTTTGGTGGGGGCGAGGGCATGCGTTCTTAGACCCTCATCGTGTTTCCGACTAAAATATATTTTCCCTACCTGTTTCAGAACTTAACCAGAGTTTTCACGGGCTTCCTCAAGATAGAAATTACCATTAAAAACAAACAAAAACAACAAAACAAGCCCATCCAGACCCACCCAAGAGAGAAAAAACCATGCCCTGTTTCAGACACTGATGATTAAAATCGAAAGCCACACTCAGACCAAAGTGGGTCAAGACCATTCTCTAGCGCACTGTCCACGTACCTTTATGGGTAACATCAAAGAGTACACTCGCGGGGAAATGACTATGGCTTATTTTGGGCTAGACAAAAAATCCATTACAAGTAGAGGGCTTCAGCTGTTTTAATCGCGTCATATGTACAGATGGGATGGACGATCAGACGCACTTAGCTATCTCTCCTTTCAGATGTACAAATTAAAGCAGATAGGTTGTCTTACAATTCATATAACAGCTACCTTTTGTGTAAATGATCTTTTATTCTCCACCTCAAAATCAAGTTGAATCACTTCCTTACTATTTTCGCTTTTTTCTCGTGACATTACAACTTTTATTGCAACGTGACTTCTATCACTTAGTTTAAGCAATAAACGCAATTCGTAAACATTCTTTCCCGAGAGACATAGGCTTTGCAGAAAATGAGACTTAAGTGGGCATGAGTCTTTGAAATTTCCGAAAAGGCTTAACCTTTTATAAGTCTTCTCTGTCCTCGATTTACAACCTGAGGAGTTGGGGTGGGGTATCATTCATGGACGCAAGTCTTAAACTTAATGCCCACTTTCTGATTCATCACTATTCATCACTATTGAACTGTGTTTATTTGACAATTTTTTTGCGTATTTATCTTTCTAGCGGTCATGTTTTTCTTACATACTTTCAGAAGACTACGTCACTTGCTGTGAACTGTAAACCAATTCTCAACATTCACATGAGGGAGCTCAAGCAATTAGGCTTTTTTGAGTGACGCACGACGACCAGAAGTGGACTTTTTGCATTCTTGAGAAGTGTTTTTTGGCCAAACTGTCTCTACTATAGGAGTGAAGACACTCGGCAATACAAATTTGGTAACATCGAGGCATATTTAAAGGGAAAAGTCCTTACTTCCGGTTGACGTACGTCGCTCAAAAACGTCTTTATGAAATTTTACTGCTGAAATAAACACGTCTTTTGCAGACCACAATAAATGCTCACAGAAAACCTTGGAATGATACTTAATTTCAGAGAGGAAGAATTACAACATGACAGAAAAAGAAATCATATCTCAAAAGGTTATGTCCATCCCAATTTGAGTGATATTTAGGTTAATGCCTTCCTTTGAAACCCGTTGGTCGTAACTTCATTTCAGCTCGTGACGCGGAGTAATAAAGCCCTCCCCAGGTCTTCCAGTTCACGCCGTCAGCATAGGTTGTCTGCTGTCTGTGATAATATACACCATTCAGATTTGAAGAAAAGCACGCATTATACCACCAAGCTCCTTTATAGAACTGTGCGCAATTTCCGTCAGTGGATTTGTCATGATCCCGGTCACGTGTCGTGAACTGCATTCCACTGTGCCAGGTTAGGGAATCTCCTGCGGTTCCTAGTGAAGGGAAATTCTCACAGTGTAAATTTGTTCCCGTATTTTTACACTGGTAATAGTAAAAAATATAAATTAAAGAACCTCCTATAACGAAAGCTCCTTATAGCAAACAAATTTTGTCAGTCCTCGTAATTGGCCATTGGTTATATCGAGGTTCCACTGTACAGTACAGCAGTTAATCTTGACTTGGGTTATTAGAAGGGAGGCTTATCACAGGCTGAGGCCTAAATACCGTCTCAATATCCCCACTCGACCAGTTTCCGACCAACTTATTTTAACTAGTTCATCGCGTTTTTATCCCCCCTCCCCGCCACCTCCTTCCCTTAGGGGAGGGCTTACGCCTTGACACCCAAGTGTTGAAACTTGTTGGAAGTCCCGTAAGTGGGTGACACTTTTTGATCTTATCGATCATTTAGCTATTTGGAGATATTCAAGTAACAATGACGTCAATCAAGAAATAATTCTTAACTTAAGATTTTTCAACAATATATCTATTCAATATAGATTCTTCACTTCACTTAAGACTAGAGCAGCGTTCGGGATGCGTCATGGGTGTGACTTTTTTTACTATGACTTTTAATTAAACAATCTGAAGTAAGTGAATAGTGCTGTGGTATCTACATTTCCAACAAGCTGAAATTCTTATTTAGCAGGGGGAATATGTTAACTGACAACCGCTATTTAATAGCGGTTAGAACTCAAACTAGGCGGCTAGACGCTCATTTGATACTGGCTGCTAAATATAGGAAATACATTAGGTATGACATACGGCATTTGCACAATGACGTCTTTTTACTTAATTTCGTTTCTTCTCTCATATTTTAATTTGGTAATCCCATTGAGGTTTAATTAAATAACAATAGCCCTAATTTGCCCAAGAAAGCAATACCTCGAATGATTCTGGTGGTGGTGGTGGTGGTGGTGGTAGTAGTAGTAGTAGTAGTAGTAGTTAAGTAGCTATATAGTAGCAGTTGTTGTTGAAGTAAAATGACGCCATCGTGCAAATGGCCAATTTACCGAGTAATGAATAACTCACCTGTATAAGAGCCTAATCCTAAAGTGTAATTGCGCTTTTCGTTAGAGACCACAAAGTCCATGTAGAGAGCATGCGCAGATTGTAGCATCTTGCCGCTCAAGTCGACTCGCAGCACCATCCGTCCCTGATTGGTCAGACGGTGAATGTTGTCCAGTCCCAGCCAATATTCACCTCCAGCCGTACCAAACCCTTCTTTGTAGTCTTGCCACTCACGGTAAAAATCAACCGAACCGTCCAGCCTCCTCTGGAAAACGGTCCAGCCCCCACCGTCTGTGGTCTGTTAAGGCAGGAGGAGACAAAAACAATTCAATTAATTTGACATTAAAAGGACTATGCATTGACCAATGGCGACGATCTCCTGGACAAAAGTGCTCTTCTTTGACCGACCTGATCACAGTACACTTCAACTGCTCCCTCGCCGTCTGGATCGATGGTGTAAATACCGTTTCTATGACGACCAGACTTGTAAACGTCAGCACAATCGCCAGGAACTATAAAGTAAAGAAAAATAATAAAGGCTTAAATTAATGGCTATGGCAATTACTTCATGGCCAACTTTCAATTTTAAGGAAAACTAAATAGTTTGAAATAATATAATCTTCGTGCTTGCATTGAAATGTAGATATCATATAGGGTGTAGTCGGTTCAGAAAGACAGGGAAATGGCCGCAACCAGTGCTCCTGTGCAAATAATAGGGAACTTTAGCAATTGCGACAAAGACAGCAACGAGAAGGTCAAAAAGTAATAGGTTTGATCGGCAAAACTACAACTCTGCACGCCGCGCAGCACACTTTTTTTGTTCGTTTCCTTGCCTTCACTGCACCACTACGACATGAAGTTCCCTCAAGCAACTTTTTATGGAGGACCTAAACACAAGATGACAAGTTTCTCTTTCTCTCTCTAAACTTGGGTGCGGTCCAAAAGAATTCAATCCTAAGGAAATTCACCTACATTTGAGATTTTACGAGACTTGGAATAACCGCAACAAAATTTGAGAAAAAGCGAAGTCTTTTTAGTGACGTTTTTGCTGCTGTCGCCGTTGCTAAAGCTCACTGAGCGTCTGCATGCATACTGAGCGGTTTATCGTTCGTATCGGGCAGTTTTAGGTTGCGATCGAGACTGGTTCAGTATTGTGTTGAACTGCACCATGGGATATATGAATTATGTAGAAGGGTAGGGAAATCTGTCATTTTTGTCTGTAAAAGGGCCCAAAAGGGCTAACAGATGAATTTTGTTGCTTATAAGGTCGAGAAAGCGTTCTATTTTTGTGATTAATTCTTATTTAAAAGACAGTGCATTTACAGCAGTTAAAAGGGATGCAAAGTTCTAGACATGATATGTGAACGGGATACCATTTGTCAAAAGAAGGTATACAGGGGTACCTATTTCGTGAAAAGTGGTATATAAAAGGGTAAGGGGTTAGATCCCTGGGCGAAGCCTCCCTGTATAAACATTTGTTGGGTACCCCTCTCCCCCTCCCCCTCCCGACCCAAGTGACCCTCCAGGGGTGGCCCTCAGCAGTTCAGCTTATCTAGAACAATCAGGCTGTCTTGCAAACGACGAGAAGTGTTTTTTATTTATATTGGCTCAAGTGTCCGCAGGTATTAATAAGCTTTCCTTAATGAGCTTTAAGAGGTTAATCTTAAAGTGATGATTGTAATAAGTCGCAATTAATATTGGTTATGTTATATATGTACGTGCTCACTGAAATGATTGGTCGAGTGTCTTTCGTGACTCAGTGACTTGATTTTAGATCCTTAAAGCTACGATTGTGATTTGGTAAATCGATGTTGTGGATAAATAAATCAGGTAGAAACAACATGATGTTATTGAAACTGATAAGGACTGAAAACATTGTGAAAATCGCTCCTTTCGTTTTTTTTTTTTTGGACCAAATGTTTGGCAGAAGAAAAATGAAAAGAATGACTTTAAAAAAAGCGTAATCTGTTCGGGGCAAGCATACCTCTCACACTGCACTTTTGTTTAGATACAAGTAATCCTCTTTATGTTTGCGATAAACATACCTTTCTGTGGTTCTCCATTGCATTCTATGTCACTAACTTTCCTGTTCAACACAGCTATTCTCTGTTCTTGCTCGTCGATTTTGTCATTCAGCTTACCCACCATTGAGATGATAGAATCGAGTTTGTTTCTCAATTCACTGTCAGTGAGAGATGTGGCGCGAAGATGTCGCTTCTTTCTCTCGTAATGATCCGCTGTTTTGGCAAATAACACGAGGAGTAATCCCAAAAAGATTCTCAGCAAGAATAATCGCGCCATCTTGGCAGACCAAGTGGAATGTCAATGAGCCGAAATGATAGCGTGATAAGAGTTCAGGTTTTCGTTGTTCTCAATGAAACATAACACCTATGTAGAACACAGGGTCACTGATATTTAAAAGACGCTTAGAACATTCATTCCATATTTTGATAAAAGGCAGCAGGGTTCTTCGCCAGAAAATAAACAGGCACACCAAAAGTCACGCAACTTGCAACGGCACTTCGTTAAAAGGTAGTGTTCAACCATAGGATCAATCAATGAAGACTGACTTCTGGAGGCCTAAACACCCTGCTAAAGCTTGTGCCACTTCATGTAAGGTAATCCAAGACAGTCTTGGATTTGGATTCCACGCTGTGGATTCTGGATTCCAGGCACCAGTTTTTCCGGGGTCTTTGTCAGTGGAACGTGGATTCTGGATTACAATCGTTAGTGGGATTCCGGATTCCAGAGTTCCCAACTCAAATCTCCCCGGATTCTGGGTTCCAGAAGCAAAATTTTCCGGGATTCTGGGATTCGGTTTCCCTAACGTGGGGCGAATTGAAACTTATAATTAGGTCCCCAAAACTCCAACGGTCAAGCCAAGAAGGGGACACCCCTGGGACCAAGGCAAGTGTTCCCTTAATAGAGGTGCTCTTTGAATAGAGGTTGGGCCGGGGTTTGGTAATAATTAACCATCATAAAATATTTTTCTTTTATTCTGCATAGGAATCTGCTGTAATCATTCAAGCAGCTAAACAATATAAATACATAAAACAATCATTATTTAACTCCTGAAACCACAAGTTTAGTACGTCGATTTTAGTGAGATATTTCATGTTTTGAAAACTGTAGCCATTTTGACTAAAGAACAATGAAACTTATCAACCCTTTTTGTGGTCAGACACGGTTGGAGTACTAAGGTGTCCCCCGAAAGAAAGTTAACACTGGCTATCGGGACCCAGAAAAAGAGTCCCTTTCTCCTGAATAGAGGTGTCCCGTCAATATAGAGTTAACAAATACAAAGGTTATATATATGAACATTTTTTCCGGGGCCAAATTTTCTGTCCCCTGAATGGAGGTGTCCCATGAATAGAAGTGTCCCACTGTATGAACTTTCATGATAACCACTTTCGTCAGTCCCAAAAAACTCTTTACCAAAATCTTCCATCCGAATAAAAAGTTAGCGCCTAACTTTCTTACACAGGAAGTTCTTGGATCGCACATAACTAGCCAAATGCTGCCCCATCTCCCGCGATTCCCTGAGAAACGTTTTGCTGATCAGTAAATCATGGAATCCCTCGTGGCTTGGATCCCTCCAAGGGAGGGATTCCGGATTCCGGAATCCGAGAGATTTTTACTTGTGAAAACTGGAATGAGGAATCCACGGCCTGAAATCCAGATTCCAAGACTGTTTTGGTTTTCCTTACAAGGGGCGACTTAGAAATCCCCGTAAGAGACCATGAAGATTTTGTGGTTTCTTAGGGGAGGTTGACTTTGATTCGTTACTCTGATATTTTAAGTCAGAGATTTAACCCCTTCTGTGCCCCTAACTGAAATACAACGACAGTGTTTAGAATATTCTCCTTTCCCGTCAATACACATGTATTCCATTCCATCAGGACCGAGGCATTTAAAAATCTATGCCAGGTCGTCAGTTCTAATTGATGTCTTAAATCCGCTTCAATAAATTAAATACCGCTATTTTACAATTACAATAATAGTTTTTTTAGTTGCACTATATTTATAATGTATCTTACACTTAAGGGACTAAATGACTAAGTCAATATTTTAGTTTTCTTTAATATTGTACTAATTACGATAATGTTATCTTTTTATTTTACATCATTTACTTTTCAAAAACATGTCAAATCTAGGACTGCAGATTTCTTTTCATTTTTCTTCCTAGACTATTAATTTTTTAGAAGAGATGTAAAGACAAAATTCGCGTTCTCCGCCCCTCAGGGACTATGACCCTAAGTTAAGTTTTTCCGTCAGTGTCATTCACTGTCACCTTTTTGGATGCAATAGCGACCTTAGATGTCCTCAGAGGAAGCAATGATGAAGTAAAACTTGCCGAAACTCGAACTGTTCATTTTCGAAGTCTTTTAATCGTCGCTTCGTTTTGATAGAATAAACAAACTCGACCGCGATTACTCCTAATGCCAAAATTTATCTCCCCCCCCCCCCCCCGGAAATAAAACGTGACATTGCTTTTACCCCATTAATCCTAAACCGCGTGCAAAGATGGCGGGTATCGTGAATAAGGTCTATTATTCCCCCTCCCCCTCCCCTAGCTCTCCCTCCCCCCTCCCCCCTACCCCCTTCAGAACGGTTTCAATTTGTCGAGTTCCCTTTGTAACCTTCCCGCCATCTCCATCGCAGCGCGCGCAGTCGCTCCTCGGTCTTTTCAAAATCGTGGAAACCAAAATTGTCGAGAATTTCGTAAACACCAGCTGCTGTTGCAACTTCCATCATCCACTGGCTAAAAGATCGCTGCCATTTTGTTCTCCTCTCCATGTGAAGATAAGTGTTAAACAGGATAAGGTAAAAATATCTCTCCAAATAGTACAGGCTTCTTTTACGTAGCTCAAGACACTTTTCACGGCTTGCGCAACAACTGCTCCGGTACTGTTAAAACAAAAAAACAACTATAATTCAGCAGTGTAATAGGAAGAAAAGGTGAAAGAATCACAAAAAAATAGGTACAGAAAGATCCGACGTGGGCAGGTGGCATAGGACGCTATCTATCAGGGATGGTTGAGCAAGTGCTGCTCCGTTACTGTTTACATAATAATTACGCAGAAAAACAAGACAAAAAGTTGACCATAACGCATATTAAAAAGGCAGGTCATTTACAGAAGTTAAAAGAGATGCATTGTTCTAAACTAGGTATGTGAAAGGGGTACCATTTGTCAGTAGAAGCGGTATACGAAGGAAGTACCTTTACTGTCAAAAAGGGTAAGAGGTTGGACCTCGGAGCCGAGCCTCCCCGACAATGACTAAAGGGTTATATGAAAAGCTTTATTCACTCACCAAGTTAAAAGTGGAGAAGATTACTTCTCTCGGATGGTAATGCATCGGTGTCATGGTTTCTGAGATTCTGTCCAGAACATAATCAACCTCTCGTTTCCTTTGAGGACCACTTGGCAAAACCCGTTTGAGGTGACGAATAACCTGAAGAAATATTAGCAAAAAAAACATTTTTCGCCTCTGCTGAGGTCAGCAGCCTAACCTCTTAAGCTTTTTTCAACTTTTCTATGATTCAACTTCGTTTCCAGGCTTTTTTCTTCTCCCTGGAGGGACAGAGCCCTGGAAGTAGATAGACCGGGCTGGGAACGAGCTCGGTTGTTTTTAATTTTAGCCTGAATAGGCATTTGCAAGATGACGTCATTTTACTACTATGACCAGAATCCTTCATTTTTTTTTCTTGTTCAAATTAGGACTTTTGTTCTTTAAACCTGGCTGGGATAACCAAATTTACATTATGAAAGGAGAAACGAATAGGATTCTGGTCTTCGTAGAAAAGTGACTCCATGGTGCAAATGGCCTATTGACCTCGCAATAAAAAAAGAGGAACAGAGACACAATCGTCTCTCCCCGACTGCTTTTTAGGGGAGGGGGCGTCTGTACCCAAGGTTACCTATATATATCGAAATATTTCTTTCAAATATCTTCTTGTTCACGAAGAAAGAAAAAACAAAAAATGAAACAAAAAATAAAAAATGTTTTTTTTATGAAAAGACAAAGGACAAAATTCCCTAAGAACGTGTTGAGCTACATACGGGAAACAAAGCATACGTTCAACCAAAATCGATCTATTAAGACTGGTTTTCTTTGTCTATAAATGGTCACCCATTTAGAAAATTCCACTGACATCACAGACTACAAGAGATAACTACAACCAATAGGTTACGCGTTTGACGTTTGTTGTTGTTAACTACCATTTTTTCTCTTCGATTTCTTAAAGATAACTCTTCAATGTGCTACCCTGCCTAACATGTCGTATGGTAATCTTCTCTAGTTTTATATTCCACCCTTCCATAAATCCATGCGCTTAAAGTATGCAAATACAGTTTAAAATGTTTCCAGTTTTCTAAATGAATAAGGTTAGAAACTGTACATCAGAGGTTTATGGTACCCTTTTATAACTATAGACCATTATTTAACACGCAACACTTACAGCAAATTCTCCCAGGGTATACTTTGCGTTCGGGACACAAGCTGGATCTTGTTCATCTACTCTAGTGCCAACGGGAAACCCCTAAAAGATTGAAATGAAGGTAATAAATATGAAGGTCAAGCAATTTTCACAGACACAACAGTCTACAACACGAATACTTTCTCACTACAAAAAAATCTCTCTCGGATCAGAGAAAGCTATGACAAATTCATCTTACTGGAATATCTGGTACACAAACTAACATTTTCATTTCTTTAAATCGAACTTGAAATCGTCCAGTATTGCCCTACGTCCAGGCCAGCGTTTGGCGGATTAGATAAGGTAGGACATATCTCGCTATCCCCACTTGCTCGCAGGCTAGAGCTCTCAAAGTTTTAGTCTGTTCCAAGGAATGGGGACGCTTTCTCTCCTTTCCTAGCGCTTTTTTTTTTTCGATCTTCTTTTCATAGTCGCACCACTCTCTTCTAACTGAACGCCTGAAACAGCGGGCTGTTTGAGTTTACATAAAACCTACGATCGCCTCTTCACCGTTTCCAGTGTAAACTGAGACAAGAAAACAGACAGGACAATAAAATTCGCCAGGAGTCCCATATGGAATAAAAGACTCATGAAACAAAACGCCTCGCACCCAGACGTCTCTCTCCTTTCTCATTCCCATGGTCCATTGCGCTTCGTCACTAGTCACTCGCGTTCCGCGCACGTCTCTATGCGAAATACGAAGTGCCTGAAAAGGAGACGGTATCATTTACCTTTTTGTTGCAGTATATAAGTGCCGCTATTGCCATTCCTGTGGTTGTTCGACCTTTACCCTGTTCGCAGTTAAACACCAAGGCAGGTCCGTCTTCATCGGTGTAAATCTCATGTAGGTTGTTAAGGATCAACAATATGCGATCAAAATCCTGCAAAGAAAATGTCTTGATCAGATAACTGAGAAAGAAAGAAAGACGATTACTCGAATAGAATCCCTCATGGAATTGGTTTCAGGATATCTTAGCTCTAAGAGGTAGCAATGATCTAACTAAAGGAAAATAGGAAGTCCAGTTCGGGAAAAAATCTGTTAAAAGCAAACAAAATACACTCGAACCTCTAGTATAAGCGACCACCAAAATGGTTAGACAGAGTACGTGGTTGCTTACAGGAGGTAATCGCTTACGACCGTCGAACTGCAGGAGTCCGGACACATCTACTTTTTGCAGAGAAAGTATTCATGCAACTTTTTGGTTACAATACCTGTGAATCCTTTTTTGCTTTCTAACACTTCTTTTCACACTCTGAGTACCGTACTATATACAGTAAACACAAAATCAAACCATTGTCCCAGGTTATCGCTTAGAAAAGGATAGAAACAAGGGACAATCCTAAAACCGTCATCCTAAAAATTGGTTACAGTCGCTTACGAGAGGTGGTAGTTTACGAGGGGTTCAACTATAACTAAGTCTTTGACTGGGAGAATTAATTTCGGTGTTTCGGATAGGTAGTCGCTTATAGGAGGTTCGACTGTATACTGTATTAAGTGAAAATTAAGGTCATGGAGGAAGTATTTTCAACCTTGGTTGCCATGTGTGTGCGTCATAACTATGGGCTCTCTGTGACGTCCGCACAAGCGTAAAATTTTCTGACACGATCTTTAGGCTATGTTTGCTTAGTTATGAACTTCTTTCAGCTCGAGAAAGCTTTGCTCACGGTTATTAAGGAACACACTTATAGCGGAAGGCATGGCTAGAGCTCAAATGGTAAGATCATTCAAGTGTGCTGCCTAGTTTCGACTAGTTGTAAACGAAGAAGTTCACGGTCCCAGCTCAGAGTTTTGCCTCCCTGGGCGGTGACTTTAATCCGTTGGTGTTTACCCCAAACATTTTTCAGTTTGCCCTACCAAAGAAGACACTAAATAACCAACAACATACTTTGCAAAAATAGTGATGTTAGTCTCCACCGGTGTCTGTAAGTTGGCCTTATTTAATATTATGGAGCATCTACTTGGTCACTAATATTGCCTCTGCACCAGACTGCAAAACAGTCCTTGTTGAGTAGTCAAGTACGTGCGAACAGTAAAACAGAAGGTCTAAAGCGAGGCTGAAAACGGAGAGTGAGATTTCAAGTCTATTTCTGCACAGGATAGAGAAATTCCTTCGCCCGCACAGCGCTACTTCCCGGGGAAGACTCCATTATATAAGCCATACCAAGAGCCTGGCCATACATAGAGCCATATAGATATGTGCTGCACCAAGGGATATGGTTTTTGGGCCTTTTTTGTCTGAAAACGGGTATAGAACTATAAGTCTGTATGAACGTATTTGAGTAAGACAGAATGAGAAATATGCGAACTCGAAATCGTTCAAATCTAAGAAATGATGACAAAATTAATTTTTTATAGGCCAGGTCTGAAAACGGGTGTGATTTTTTGGTCTGAAATAGGGTGAGGATTTAGAGAACCGGGCGGCACACCCCCGCCAAGAATTCCTAGGAGTAACCCCCGGAGGCGTTGATTTTACCTTTTCCTCAGGTGCCTTATCTTCTGGTAGCGGCAACCTAAAGTACGTTGTTTGTGGATGCTTTGATATGCACAGCTCCGCTGATTCTCGCAAAGTCAAAACACTGTTGAAATCCCGCTCCTCCGGCTGTGAGTTGATATCCAAATACACCTAAACGAGGATAACAAACTCTTAAAGTTAAAAACTAAAACACTGAATTCCTATAGCCCCGCGCTTTCTAAGAAAAATTCAGAGTCGTCAAAGTCCAGTTATAAGTAAATGTCTTCTGATAGTGGGTCAGGCACAGTATACTAGTAAGAGGGTCTCAATGGGGTTAACCGATAGGCGTAAAACGGCTAAAAATTTAGTCGATAGCCGTAAAAATTGAAAAATTTTAACCGTTAGCCGTAAATAGGGTAAAAAAGAGTTAACCGTAAAAGAAATTGTTCCCTAGATTTGCTACTTTTAAGGAAGATACTAAGCTCACTTATGACACTTATAGTTGCGTTTTTTTATTTCCCAGCTACTCTGACTCTGTACGCACGTTAGGCCAAGCACCTTTTAGGTGTTGACCAAGACCTAGGCTCCACTCCCGCCGCTCTTTCAGGAAAATAATTTTTTCCATAGCGAAAGTCTGGCTTCTTGCTGGGAATTAATATTTGCGATTTTCAGAAGGTCGTGTCCTCGAAACACTAGTGAAACAGCACGCAGAGATGTCACTGTCTGTAAAACACTTTGCCGATAAACAACATTTCCCTATTTTTCTCTGACGCTACGGTAGACATTGCCATGACTAGTCCCTGTATGGCGTCTTCCCACGCCATCTCGATCAAGGCATTTCGGTGGCGAACTCGCTCGGACCACGTTACCCGAAACGCATTAGCCGCGCGAAACAATGAGGCTTATGGACAAGGCAACGGCTGACAGTCGTTCAGTACAGTCCTTCGCTATCATTAAAAACACTGGACACGGGAATTTTGTTACTGGCCGTTTTCACACTAGAGCTGGAGATTATCAGTCTGAGACTAGCCTGTATACGGTCGCCCTCTTCCCGACAGACACCTCTTCTCCGATTTTTTTTGAGGGGAGTGGGCGGCCGTACACAGGCCATCTGGAACGGATAATCCATCTTCAAACTGTCCGTCGAAATTGAGGGATAAAGTCAGGCGGATTATTTATTCAAAATTGAAACTATTCCATTTTCAAATTAAGACGTATTACTTATCTGACGCGAATCATCAAACGGATAACCCGTCTCACACGAATAATCCGTCTCTAGTGTGAAAACGGCCATTTCTGTTGTAATGAATGTCGTGCCCCAGCCTTAAGTTGGGCGTTCGCGTGAGTGCTTTGCTTTTCTCACGAAGATTACGAAGACCTCTATTTTGCTTTAAAGATACAAAAAATACGGGCTAATTAATATTTAACTTTTTGAAACAAAAGAAGTTAATATTTAACTTTTTTGTTAACCGTAACTGAAAAAAATTAACCGATAGCCGTAAAAGAGCCAAAATTTTAGCCGATAACCGTAAATGCCACCACCCCATTGAGACCCTCTAGTAATCGACTGCACTATCCTGGTCAGTTTGAAAGCCAAAGTTGGATTAATCAAAAATCAAACATGATTCTGAGGCTTCGGGGACAAAATTGCAAATTTTTCACGACCCATGAGCTAAATTAATAGACGCAACTCTGCTCGCAACCTCGTTCCCAGTGTCCTCTCTCTTGCTTTGAGAAAGAACCCCGGTTGCGGCTGGTCACGTGGCCCCCAAAATTTGAGAGCCTGCAAAAATAAGGGAGGGAACTCTGTCGGGGTCCGAGAGGAACTTGAAATGTCAACAACGCTCGAAAAAATTCGAAAAAATAGTATTGCGTAATGCAAGAGAGAGAACCCTGGGAGCGAGGTATGCTATTTACTTGGTATATTGTTCACCAGCCGATAAATTAACTAAAGTGGAAAATACCATTACAATCTTCAAACTGCCGTCTGGGTGGTGTTTCATTTAAACCTTACTTTTGAATTATCTTTTCCTTTTCATGAACTGCACACGCGGAGTATGCAAATTTACAAAAAGCTAACTTTGCACGTGCAAATCAAGACAGATTTTCTGTATCCTGCTGGCAGAACGGTGCGCAAATATTTTTTCAAGTGCAAATTCTCTGAACAAATAACCTGTTCTGTTTTCAAAATAATGTTATCGTAACTAGCCGAAAGCAATGTAGTTTGCACGCAACTCAAAAACTCAAGCGATATTTTGAAGCAAAAATTTTCTCCCTACCCCATATAGTATTTCTGAATCATCGTCCAGTCGAAAAAATTTAGTGGAGGGCCTACCCCCTCTTCGAAATTCATTGACACACATTTTCACGTGACCAGCCGCAACCAGGGTACTTTCTCTAGGGAAGAGAGAGAGAGAACCCTGGGAACGAGGTTGCTCTGCTCTTGCATCATACGTTAGTACATTTCTTTTACATCGACTTTGCACGACTACGATGTAAAACCTCCTTACGCGACTCTTTATGGAGAACGTGAACATACGACGACAAATTTTCTTTCCTCTTTTTCAACATGGATAAAGTCCATAAGAATTCAACTCCAGGAATAGTCGCGCACGTTTGACAAATTGAGCGGCTCGAAATAGACGCGATAAAGTTTGAAAGGATGCAAATTCATTTTTTTCAGCTAGGCGTTTTCATTGCCGCCGGAGGAGGCTGGGTCGAGATTCGTTGCCATGACAACAGTCTATATCCTTTGTCAGAGAGAATAAAATATAGAAAGATAACTACGATTCTACCTGAACAGGACGCTTCTTCCCTTTTTTCAGTAAGTCTGATCTTAACTCATTTTCCTTTTGCTGAAATTTTAAAATAATGCACAATTTTTAGCAGTGCGTAGAAAAGTAACAAATTGCCAATTAAGATAGTGCTGTAAAAACAGGTTTTTCAGGAGTATTTAAAATCATTGATGTACCTCAATTCCAGAAGTGTCCAATCCTCTGTAAGGCATGTGATCGCAAAGGTGGGAAAGCTTAAATTGAAACAAAACACGATGTGAATTTAACAAATGAAATTATAAAGTCTATAATTATGAAACTGGGAAAGGTTTGAACCCACGAGTCATTTCATATTTAAGTAGGTTGAGCATGATCTCCCGAGTGAACTTAATCCGTACGAGGACTAAAACACAATTTGTCAAGTTAACAAAGTTATAAATGGCCAAGGAATTTTGCTATTCTTCCAAAAGCTCCATGAAACAATTTCAAATTTTTCCATATTCCTGCAGCAAGCTATAACAGTACAAAAAGGAATACGTTGAAATCAACCAACCCGCCCAAGTGCGATCATGACACCGACAGTAAAGAAAAACCCGCGTATAAGAAACAAATAACTGTTCGGCTTAAAATTGGGGATATTGTCCCTTATTATATCAGTTATTTGAGGCTAGACATGTGTTGGAAATCAGGAAAGTAACTAAAAATGTGAGCCTTTATCTAAAAAGCCGGTTAGACCCAAGAAAACCAACATTCTTAGTAGATACCCAATATACAAGAACCCTAGAAAATATTTATATAATTAGGTTCTTTATAAGCGGCTTTTTAATAATCTTGCCAGCTTCAGTATTTCTATTGCGAGCTTACCTCTCTTGGACTTAATGTGTTCCCATCACAGTCTACTGCGAGGTCTTCTCTCACGTTAAAGAGAACAACCTTAGGGTGAAGGCATTTTGCTCCGAGAAGAAAGCTTACAACACGATTTAGACCCTGTGCAAACGGAACGAACAGTAAAATAGTCAAAAAAGTCCAAGAACTTTCCAACGTTGGGTTGTAGAGTCATGAACTCTCTTCAAGACGGATAGCTTTGGGAGCGACACCATTAAGCCACTATTAATGATGTCCGTCTTATAGACAGTCAAATAAAGCAGGGGGCCGATAAAGGCAGGTACTAGGTCTAGGTGTCCGTTTTACGGAGGTGACGTTCTTATAAAGGGGCAAGTCTGTTAAGAGAGAATCGACTGTGCCCAGAATACTGTTGATAAGGAGAATGAATTACCACACATTAAAAAAACAACAACAGAATCACAAATTCTAAGGTTGTCGCACCTGTCTTGAAGGTTGGCACATGCCATACACCGGAAATCCAGGAACGTTGCGAAAATTTGAAACCTAAACGAAAATATACAGGCGTTGAATAGTAAATCAGGCTTCAACAGGCATTTGGAAATATCATCCAAGTTATGGAATTATAGTGTACCAAAACCGGATTTTTTCCCCTTTAAAGTTCTTTGCTTAGTTCAGCGGGAAAAAAAAACAGACAGATTTCAGCAGAAGCGGTTTACTTAAACTCACACCAGACGAACTGGTTGCATTATATCCCTGGTAAAAGCAATTGTAAAAGTAACGAGTATAATGCAAAACAACTAGACTATAAGTTACCCTCTACGATTCATGGTCATAATCCCTTTAAACCCCAATAGCCACAAGCAAGTTTTCCATACATTCCCGTCTGATGAAAGACCAAAGAGCAGCATTTTCTAAATTCTCATAACCTTTTCTCTTGATTATGCATTAGAATTCCAAGGAGAAAATTCATGTTGGTCACCCTTAGGATCGTTAAAGAGATGGCCACGTCACTCGCTAAGTCAGTTAAGTTTCGCTTACGCTTTAATTTGTACCTCAAATTCCCGCCTCGTACTTAAGACATCGAGACTAATTTGCTCATCAGCAACCTACGAAGAAAAAAAAAGGATGGTTAAAACCCGGCAGAAAGAACGACTCTTAGAGACACAAAAAAAGTCATTTTCCTACTAACGGATTTAGAAATAAATGACCGGGGCTCTGAAAGGATTGATCATGAATACCGATAATAAATAGACGAGGAAACTTTCGCTATTGAAGAAACCATGACTAGATTAGCTAGTGAGCAAAACATAATTCTGTAGCAAGAGATTAAAAGCAAGTGATACTATTTTCCACACTGCAATATAGAGAGCTTTATTTTCTGATTTAAACAAATAGGCCATTCTGAGTTCCAAAAACCCTCACTTTCAAAATGAGGCCAAGTGTACAATCTTTCTCGTGGAAATGAGTTTTACTTGCACGAGAATGAAAATTAAAACCATTTCCATATCAAAGGCTGAGCACTTAACCTTGTTTTGATACAGAGGCCTGAGAACTCAGAAATGGCCCCTATTAAATGGTGTGGGGTGAAATCACCTTCAGAAATCACGTGATCCATTGCAAACAACGAATGTTTCACAGAACATGCTCTGTTGCCCATACTACCTACTTTGGCTACTTAATAACCTACGCACTTTGTAATTCTCTTCATTATACCGGTTAAGTCCGTATCGATGAAATCATACACTAATACAGTCGATAGGTTGATAGATTACTCGATGCCAGCAAAGATACCTTGTTTTGCTTCTAACAAAGATTAAGAATCAATAATCACCAAGAAAGTGGGATTCTGATATTTGGACATAAACTCTGACGTCACTCCTCTTTCCATGACGTCGATATGACTCAGCATTCGGTACAACCAAGGTCTCCGCTGCATCCACTTCCGAAACGTTTGTGAAAACATGAGCGGGAACTGGAGAGGGAAAGTATTGAATATTGATCATAAAAGTGCCGTTGGTAGTCTACCGTTGATTAAGTACGTAGGTTGGCTTGTTTACGTCCACGAGGACTTTTTTTGAACAAGCCAGCATAGGCGAATGCAAGGTTCTACCGGTACACCCCTATCGTAAAAAAGTTCCATCCTCCCCTGGCAGGTATTTCCTGTTTTCTCTCTACCGGTATCTGATTTGGCCTGCGGAGCAGGTGCTTGCCTCTGCTGCGCGCCCCGTTCTCTCTCACACCCATAACTTCCGAGTGCCTGCTACACGGGCTTTATTTGATGTGGTTTTTGTAAAATTTTCTTTGTATTCCTTAGCTCTTACCTGTTCATGTAGATACGCATTGAAGAGAATCAGAAAGAAATAACGTTCCAGGGCGCTCAATCCTCTCTTCAACCAGTATTCACACGCGCTCTGGCCCTGAAAAGTACATATTAACAGAATCACAAGATAATTTATATGAAGAAAATCACTCCGACGGAAGTATATGCGTACGTGTTAAATAGGGCTTTTTCCGGGTCCTATTAGTGATGGCTAAGATTTTGTACTGATTTCTACTTCCTGAAAATAAAAATTACCGGCCCACTGGTGAATTGGCAACCAATCTGAAGTAAAACCAAAGCCGTTTCCAGCCTTTCGCACCGGTGACATCTCCACATATCGCTGACTAGTTGCCTACATTATCCACGTCTGTTCTGATTAGTCAAGATAAGAGATAATCTTGGTCAAGGAGATAATTTTGGTCTCAAGGGCTTTGTCTCTTTGCATTCAAGGCAATCATTCATACAAGCCGTTTTTCTATTAACCATTATATTTAATCAAATATGTCGTTTAACATTTAACCGTACCTCAATCTTGTAATCATCCTTTATTTCTTCTAGTTTCTTTTTACATTCGTAACTAACAGACCGCAGGTTCATGACTTCAGAACAAATGTCAATCACAGAGTCCACCTTTTATTAAAACAAAGCAAAACATGACGTAAGCAAGAAAAAGGTTACATTGCTGAACACTGTAGTGATGTTTGCGGAGAATGCAAACTCAGTGAAGAAGGAGTGATCAGCTGCGGTGGAACATTGGTCAGGTTAGGGAGGAGCAATACCATACATGTGCTAAATCGGGTATTTGTTCATGGAAGGATGGAGTTAAAATCAAAGGCGTTTAGTCTAGTATAGTCAGAGAACTTTGGTCTAGGAATTTCATCAGTGAGTATAAAGAATCTGAATTGGACTTCCTGTTGTTCATAGTTAGTCTTGGTGGGGCAGTAACATGTGGCACTTCGTCTAGTATAGGGTGGCAAAATTGTAGGTGAACATGGTCTGCTATAGGCCAATGTTTCTAGGATCCAATGCAGCGGCACACCTCTAGAGTACCCCCCCCCCCCCCGACCCTCCCTTCCCGGAGATGGAAGAATGGGAAGATAACACCCCTCTTGATTATCTTAATTTCTCCCCTAATCTTTATTGCACGGGTTAAGATTTAAGAAAAACATAATCTCTTGTTAATGGGACAAGAAATAAGAATAAGTGTAATTATGAACGTATGCAATGCTGATATGATACCTCGTGTTTAATCTGCCTTCCATTAGGAAGGTTCTTTACAAGCTGCTGAATGAGCCGAAATTCTCCTCTTTCTAAGTTTGGCTTGTTTTCATCGACTGGTAGCGGAATTGTGCTGAAAATAACAACGGTGAAATAAAAAACAAGTCACACCGTACTGTAAAACTGTATATACTCTATATGGGCTTAGGTCATGTCGCTCCTATGGAAATGGAAATGGCTTAGGGTGGCAATATTACCGTTACAGATGCCACACCCCACTCCAGCAAAACCTGTGAGTACAGCACTTCCCCCCTCCAGGCCTTTCCTAAAAACGATATGATCAAGTTTACGCCCACCTTAATTACCTGTACTTATAATCCATGCAAAGACGGAAGACAGGATACAGCCACGTAAGTCTATGAAATCTGGGTTTCACTTACTGCGATTCTGCCGGAAAACCAGTCCTGTGACACATGATTAAGCAGCCAATCACCATTCCTGTAGTAGTTCTACCCTGACCGACGTGACAGTTGAACACCATGGCGGGCAAAGGAGCTGAGGAGTTTCTGTCGAATAGCTGAGGAATATCTTTTACGGCGCTGATAAACTGATCGAAGTCTTGCTCTTCGGGTGCATTTGTAGCAGTGATTGGGATTCGAGAATACCTGCGATAAAATCATACTTTTAAGAGATATTCCTTCTTAAATTATGGGGGATTATCTTTAGCATTTCAAGCAAAGGAAAACATCGTCCCTTTTTGCCTTATTACACTAACCGATACGATCATACTTGTGATCGTTCAGGCTAAGCGTCCTGGTAAACAGTCCACAAGCTTAGCCTGTCCGACAACCGCCTCTCTTCGTTTCTAACCACCTGAGCAGGTAGAACAGAAATGAGCTCTGTTCCGATCAACAAGTGCAAGGCTTCAAGGTGCTCAGTCTGCTGTTATGTGTCCAGCGCAGTCATGTGATCTAATAAGGTTGCCATCTTGAGGAAAACAACACGAGGGAGTCGAAACGTCGAGAAAAGTTTCACACTGTTTCGTCGAGGAGTAAATTTATTTTTAAATCTCAAGGATACATACGTTTAAGGAAAAGATAACAACCTCACCTAAGAAAGGGAGTCAGGAATATCTGTCTACTGTAAATCTCATCCAGTACACACAGGTCCTCTTCGTAAGCAACCTTATATAGGTGAGGTTCATCCTCAAACGTTTCCACGTTATTATAAAAATAAAAGTTTCCACCTTCCTCTATGGAAAACTTAATTATCTGCAACATGAATAAAAACGATCACTAGACATTACTCTGATTGACGTCACATTCTAAGATGTATAATAGCAGTAATGCTCAAGTCAATGATATAGGGCGTTTACACATGACGTAACGGCGGCCATATTGGTTTAACAAAACAAGGTAAAGGAGGTCTTACGTGTTGGTGTTTAGCCTGAAAAAACAGCCGACATTTGGCGACGTCACCACTGGTTTCGCCGCGAAATGACGTTTGGTGACGCCACGACTGGTCCTCCTCACCACCTCGAAATGACGTCTAAGAAACGAGCGCAGAAATTCCATACTGATGACGCGTCACTACCCAGATCTGGCATGGGTAGTGCTTCTGAATGGGCCTGCCGCGTGGGAAATTTGCTTCAGCCTATCAGAGGCACTACCTAGATTTGAGTAATGACGCGTCATCAGTATGGAATTTCTGAGGTCGTTTCTCAGACGTCTTTTCGAGGTGGTGCGGGGGACCAGTAGTGGCGTCACGAAACGTCGGCTGTTTTGTCAGGTTAGTTGGTTTCCCAAACAAAAACCTGCGGGATTTGAATTTCTTATATATAAATGCTTCCTTTTGTTCCAATAAATTTGCATAGATGTTGGCCAAGTGAGTGAAAACTCTCTATACAAGAAACATTGCAAATGCAAAAGCAAATCATCTATACCAGCAAAGCAGTGATTTATTATTATTTTGAAGCTTTTCAGATTCTTAAACAATGATTTCATCGACATACAAAAACTTGGATTTTCTGGGCTATCTCTGAAGATGCTAAGCATAACTTGTCTTGCAAGAACCGGGATTCGGAGAAGGCCATGTTCCAAGATCTTCAAAAAAAATTTCCGAGCCGTCAGTCCGGGGGCTGTTAGTTAATAAAAGCGTACTGTACCTCTTCTCTAATATTGAGTTCTGTCTCAGCAAGTTCCTCGGGCTTTACTCCATGATTAGCAATGTTTCCCTTTAGGCTACTGGGGTCTCGTGGCGAGTATGGCACGAAATCATGATTTAGCCCCACAAATATCACGGGTTCCTCTCGTAAGTTAAACGACACTATCTCCTGTGAACAAATTCATCAGCACATTAGACTGGCTTTCAGGTAGATGTCCAATATCACAACAGCGTAGCACAGTAAATACTTAAAAAGGTGTCATTTCAAAACTCTCCCGAAATCTGTCATCTTCTGTGAAAAAGAACGCTCCGTCTGTTCTTTAGAGGTTTCTTTAGGGCATGCGTTCGAAGCCATCTTTACTTTTCTGATTTATTAATTTATTGATTTATTTACCTCGTTCAAGTTATATCTATTTATTTTTCGTCACTACAAGAAATTAGATTACTTTCGAGTAAGCCTTTCGTCTTTTCCCGTTTTCTGAACTGCAGTCTGTTATCGCCAAGAATTACGCGAAAACACTAAAATGTAGCCTGTAGGGTGTAGGCTTTGCTTCGTGGTGGTCATTTTGAACTAATGCTTTAATAAACCTCGACGCTGCCAAATTTGTATTACTAAGTGTCTTATCTCTCACAGAGACGATTTTCCATAAAACTTTTGGCAAAACCACTGGACAAGAATGCAAAAAATCCACCGCCGCTAGACGCACATTGCTCATAAAGGTCTTGTTAAACTCGCTAATTGGCGGGCAGCTAGTGCGAGGTCTGGAACTGACTACGGACTGTGATAACTCCTCAAGTAGTTTGAAAGGTTTGGGTCTAATAGGTATACCCTTGGAAATGATTTATTGACTATATCTTCGGCACAGATTATGGAGCTGAATCAAAATTTGGCACACGCAAATTAAGAACTCATCGTCCTTAACATTTTAAACTAGAAATACGTTATCGCAAAAATCTCGCGAAGCTAAAAAGGGTCAGCAGTGAGAACAAACGGAAACAAGCCAAAGGGCAAAAATGCTGAATGGCGTCTTTAGGAATTGTTTAAGGCTTGTTCTAGGCAACTACGGATACCAAACCGGTAGTAACGGCCGCTCTCTCCGCGAGAACTATAAATATTGTGTTAATAAGTCACGTGATATGTCACGTGACCATTTTGCATAAAAAATCTTAAATAATTGACAAGAAATCGAGCAATAACATTTTTCTCATACATTAAATATTTTTAACACTTCACGTTTGGAACGACCGTCCATTGCTCTTCCAAAAAAAATATGAGGGTAAACATCATTCTAAATGCCCAAATTTAATACTGAATTATTTAAAACTTTAATTTTAAACTTACATTCATTCTAAGGTTAGAACATTAGGTATGTCTAGCCTCTATCAGAAACGCTGATTTATTTATCCAAACAAAGCAAAATAATTCGCCACCAATTCCAATTGACCAATGTCCTTCATTTTCAATTTTTGGGCACGTGACATGCCACGTGACCATGATTAAACGTTAAGGCACAAGAAGACCTCAAGATTTACTTTTCGGGAAAATTCCAATTTGTTCTAGGTATTCTAGTAAGAGATATTGCCAATCAATCATATTCTCCAAACACACCGTTGACCCAGGTCTTAAACCCCTTGCGGAGATCAAAATGGCCGCAGCTGCAATCGCTGACGCGGCTGCTACAAAACATCGTCGAATCTATGTAAAAAGGCACTTTTATCTTTTGCAGTATCTTTTGTAATTTTGCCATTCCAATGAATTTAAAAGGTTTTATAATCATGATAAGTATCGTTTGTAGTAAGCAAAAAGTAAATTCACGGCCGCTTTGAAATGTTTCCTTTCCTTTTTTAAGTGTAACTGAATATTGAACTGAGTGAAGTGACTGCGGACTTATTGGCCAGCTACTTGGGCAGCTCTTGAAATTGTAAATCTGCCTCAAATATGCGTATATCAAGAATATACCCCATCGCTGCATTAAATACGACCTTCCAGAGTTTCGTTTAATTATGTACCCCATGTACATCAGTGGATGAAGTTAAGTACAGTTTACTATACAAGTGCGTTAGTTTCCAACGCATTTTGCGGCTGCTGGCTGTAAATGCATTCTATAGGCGGTATCAAAATTTGATTACGAACGTATATTGCAGCTTGTAAAGTTCAACCTGTATTAATCGACCACCCTTGAGTAATGGCCAACTGATCGTTTAATATGACTGTGGCAGGATGAAAGTTTATTAAAAATACAGATTCAACCAGTTCTAAACACAATCACGAAGAAAATATAGACGAGTAAAACTATCCGTTAAGAGACGAATTGACGACAGATTTATTCCAATGTTAGCACTTAATAGACGTCGCCCCGTTTAGGTTCACAATACTGAATTCCGCCATAATTTTGGCAAAACTTGTGCAGACCGCTTTAGAGAAGGGCGGTGACAGCTTACACGGGTTCGCTTAATACGGCGAGTTTTCATGAAGCTTCATTTTCAAAACCCTTTGTCATTAAGATGCAGTCTGTATGACAGCTTGACGTGTAAAAAATAATTAACGTTAAAATGTTTGCGGCAAATTATTTAAGTGGTTGAAACACGTTAAAATCCGCCAAAAGGTCATTAAACAACAATTAAAGCAGTGAATATTGTTCTTTTAGTATATATAAAGCTAAAGAGGACTCTTGAGAAGATCACAATGAAAAAAAATCGACATTCGGCATGACAACTGAACCTTTGGGCAATTCCAATGATTACTTATATCCGTCATTTCAGCTTTTCTTTTTCTTTCGTAATTCTTTACTTTTTGTTACCATGAAGTTCAAAAAAGGTAACGAGACGCCGATCTGGGGTCTATATACTTTTACGACTTTAGCTGTACTTAAAATAGCTACTGTCTGTTTAGCAATCAAGGCAGAAAATATTAACCAGCCTACATTGTAATAATTCCGCCCTCAAACTTTAGAATCTTCTGAACGAGATCCTATGGTGTTACGATTCAAATGAAACTTCTTTGGCGGAACTTATGCACAGCACGATTTATTTCTTAGGATCTTACGAAAAGAAATAAAGTTTTCACTTTGACAAGATTCAGTGTTGCCATGAAAGCGCACGCGGACGCGCTGGGCATTAGCGATCTTACGAAACTACGACGGCGACGGCAAGGAGAACGTCAAAAAAGCAATAGGTTTAATGAGCAAAACAACAACTCTACACGTGCATCACGCTTTTTTCCTTCGCTTTCTCTACACAACTACGACGTGAAATGACCAAATTTTAAGTTTACTTGAGAACGGGAACTGCAAGGCGATAAATTCTACCATCTCTGTCTGAACTCGGGCGCGGTCCCCTCTCTTCAGCTCCAACCAAAATTCCCTTCTTTTAAGTAACAGGACGAATTGGGATAATCGCGAAAAAGTTTAAAAGGATGCGAAGTCTATTCAGCGAAGTCTATTCAGCGATGTTTTCATGGACGTCGCCGTTGTCGGATCGTAAGGTCCCTATTAACGGCCGGCAGAAAACTTCTGTAACTGCCAACAAACTACAAAACTAAATTTCTCGTTCTTTATGTATCCCAGCGTTAGTT
Organism: Porites lutea; assembly: GCF_958299795.1. Taxonomy (NCBI): domain Eukaryota; kingdom Metazoa; phylum Cnidaria; class Anthozoa; order Scleractinia; family Poritidae; genus Porites; species Porites lutea. The sequence goes on from NC_133204.1 coordinate 12,746,425, forward strand.
GCCCTCATTGTTGGGTGATAAACGTTGAAGCTCTTCCTCTAATTCCTTTGACTGTCTCTGACTTTCGGGAAATAGTTATCTTAACGGAATCTATTCGGGATCTATTGGCAAGCATAAATTTTTAAAGAAAATACAGACATAACTAACAGCAAAAAAATACAGTATTTAAGAGAGTAGGATGTGTACGTTTTTAATAACATAAAATTCATCTGGTGTCTGATTTGAACATTGCCTTTTGCGTGACATTATCATTTCTGGCTTTGTAGATACGCATATGTAGTACAGAAAGTTTTTACAGCCAGGCCAAAAGTGCCCTCTTGGAGTCCGGTTAATGCTTCAGCGCTTATGACAACAAGAGGTTCGAATACTAATCTTTTTAATTTTCTTATAGCATACACCTGAAACGTTTGTGTTTGTTAGATTTGACACTTTTTATATTTCTTTACCGAATATCACTTCATCAGTTATCTAACTACAAGACTCAAGCATCCCTGACGGTTTTTCCTTTTAACATTGATCGACAAACGATTCGGGTGTATTATCCTTCTTCAGTGTGGGGAAAACCGTTGTTGTTTATTTAAATCATGCTGTGTAACCTCGATCGAAAACTTGTTTCCTCTTTTTTATCATTATTATTATTTTCTATCTGCTCTTTATCAGTCAGTTCACAATGAAATCCCAGAAAACGCTAAGGTGCTAAAACAATCCACATTAATTGCTTCTACTGTAGCTGATTTTATAAGAGAGGCGCCACCTTTAAATTCTTCTTCAAGTTATGAAATTTTGACGTTGCTATGTGAACTGTCATCAATAAACAGTATTCCCGCCAGAATTTTAATATTTTAGCGATTGCCAAGTATACCTTACAGATAAATATTTCTAATTTGTTATCAGACTTCTCTTGAAGATTTTTCAGAGTTTATTTATTTAACTGGAAGAATTAAATTTTTAGGGTTTGATTAGACAAAAAATATTTACAATTTATAACGACGATTGCACAAGAAAACTTAATTTTGTTTCTGTAACGCAGCGAATAAAATGCTTTAGACAAAATACAAGTAGTTCCTTGTTATCATTTTGGCGAAAAAGACTGAGAAAAATACACTTCCCGCTGAGAATCCTTTGAAGGTTTTATTACGCTGAACCCTACGAAAACTGTAATTGTAAATTCAACCCTAAATGAAGGGCTTTTCTTTTTTTCCTAATAATCCATCTTATATTTTGTTTACTGTGTGTTGTACAGCGAAACGGAATCCGGCTGTGACGTGACTAACTACTAGTTATCTCTAAGAAACGGCGGAAACCGATATCTGCGTAAATTCACTTGGTCTGTGAGCCCTCAAAAAAATTAATTTCGTCATGTAAATTTTCGATTAGATGACGACCGCTTTTTTTTTCAGAAAATAAAGGTATTTAATTCTCCATTGAGGGATGGAAAATCAAATAGGAGATCTAAATCAACCCGCAGTGCTTTTTACAGCTAGATTACTGAGAAGAGCTGAAAACAATCGCAGTGCACAAAAAGGTTTCTTAAACGCTTCGGATGCCCTGAAAGTCGATAAAGATCTGCAGATGCGTTTGTAGCTATCATAAAATTAATGGCTTATACTTACTTTATGCCCACTTTCGACTAAGGTTTGAATAACATGAGCTAAACCGTCCCTGGAAGGCTGACCCATTCCATACACGGGATAGGGTCCTTGACTCTTGCGAAAATTCGGCGCCCCATACTTGTCCAAGGTCTTTAGTTTGTCTATTCCGTCAAAGTGATCTTTTATCAGGAAATATTTGTCTTGAATAAGACCGTGAACTGGAAATCCCTCTTTGATGTACCCTCGCTTCCGAGCGAGCGGAGTATGAGTAGGCTCATAGCTCAATGTAATGAAGCCGTTTGAGCGTTTCTTCGAAACAGTGGAAGTTTTTCTTGACGCTTTATTCTCCGATTCGTTCGATGAAAGGCTTTCCTTGACATTTGGATTCGATCCTGCCTGTGATCCTCCGCTGCTAGCGCCGGTTCCCATTTCCCAACATCTGAAAAGGCCTTGAAAAGGCCAAAAAACAAAAATTACCTTCCGATTGAGATTACTGGAAGAGATTGCACCTTCGCTGCTGCCATTGTAAACAAATGAGAGAAGTTTTGTCACAACGAGCATTTGATGTTGGTTGGAGAGAATAATGTTCATTTGTGCAGCTCATCTTGACAGCTGTTGCGGAAAACCGACCAATCGTAAAACATTTTCTCTGAAAGGAAACCAATAAGATGCTGCAGGTGGTTTCAAGTTCACATAAATACAACAACCGGTGCACGTGTCTCTGGGCAACAAAGACTTCAATGAAAGGCACTCGCCTAAAAAAACAACGCTTGTAAAAGTTTTTATGTGAAATCGAGAAGATCCTCTCGTCTTACAGCAACGCTGAATCGATGCCCTAAATTGATGCTTTCCAACTTCTTAAACCGCTTTCCTCGAAGTGACATGATTGGCTCTCAATTTCAATTAATGACTTTAATGTGTGAAATTTGCAAACGGGCAAGCACCATTTAAAGTTTTTTTGACGATGTAAGAGTCACGTATCACCGAGATGGTTTTCAAAGCAAAACTGAGTAGAAAACAGAATGTGACTAATTTTTTACAGCATCTCAAAATTCATTCAGTTTATACGATCGAGTCTGTATTGTGCGCGCTGCCTGTGTTGTCATGACAACGCACTGGCAGCCTTTGTAACGCGGGCAAAAGAACAACAGAATTGTTGTTGATGCTCCCTTAAATCTTCAAAATATGCAAATGAGATAAACATCCCATCCGAATATGAGTTAACGGACGGAAAAAACCTTCTTGTCAATAATGACAACAGTAACAGTAAGGAAACTAAGCTCAATGTTAGAAAATTTATCACATAAAAAAACAAATCGAAAACCACCATTTGTCAATGGTTCGGCTCCTAAGTTCGAGGAAAAAAGCTGCTTTTATTTTGTAAAAAGCGTACGTATTTCGTCGATTGTTAAATTTTTTTATGCTAAGTGTACAAAGAAAACAGAATTTCTTTTAATAAACTTCGCTTTGTTTGGGGTGTTAAAGTAGCTTTAAATGACAATTACTACGGACGGAACATTTATTGCGGTGATTTCTATTTTTTTGTCACATTCCTAATAACGCAAGCTGAATACGAAACTGATTTCTGCCATTTTTAGGGCCAGTTAAACCTATAAATTTCCAAATGATGTGAATGTAGACATCAAGTGCATGGATAATCTACTGCTGCTTGCGCAAAAAAGAATAATCGACCGAACAAATTTGATTCATCTTTGTATGAGTTGTAAATATACTCATGGCTTATAAGGTTCTTAAGGTTATCGTGAGTTTAGCAAGTGTACGGGTGTGACCGTCGTTCCTTTTGGGGTAGAAGGAAAACACGGAAAGAAAACGTAGTACTTTTTTGGGGTTGACTTTCAATGGAACCCAAATACATTGACCGTTACCTACCTTTGCAGACGTACATACAGACAGAGGTTTTATTTATTCGCTTTAGCATATTTTTTCGAATACGATTGTTCAGCCTGCGTTCTGGTTTCTTGTATTTACAAAAAGCTGAAAAATCATGACCGATTATTTTTTTCCTAGGTCAGGAAATTCAGAGGCAGTTATTTTTTAACGATGTTTCAAAATATTATGGAGCAAACTCGATCGAAGCTTCAATAAACTTACATATACGTCTTTTTTGATCCTCCATATCCGTCGACGTAGGTGTCTGCAGTAGTTGCATGAACAATCACAAAGATTGCATATATAAATATGAAACATTACTCCGTCGAGTGATGGAGGTTCGAGAATCAACCAACTAATAATTACGAAGTTCCTCACCTCTTGACTGTTGTGTTAGTGCTATGAAAGACAACCGGAATCAAGTTCCATGGAGTCCACTTGTAATACTCGAACACCACAATGACATCTTCGGTTTAATGGTAACACTAGATTTTCAATTTAATGGTCATTATTAATGCTTATTTCTCAGAGCCAATGAATTCTTTCAAACTATGTCTGAATACGTGGCTATGTTATTATTGCTCCAAAATAAAAAGTGAATCTGAAAACGGCCGCTAAACTATCCTCAGCTGTTTCATGACGTTTTCCGCATCAGCGTAAACTTACAAAGCAAATATTAATTTTCTTTAGTAACCCATGCGAAACACATACTCAGACCGCGAAAGATGGCAATGCTAAAAGCAGAAAAAAAACTTTAGCGACACAAACACTAATCAAATGTTTTTCTTAGACAAAAACAGAACCATGTAGCAACTAATTATGTCACCAATTTGATTGCGTAGCTTCTAGGTCCAAGCGATATTAATTAAATTTGCATTAAAAAGAAAATAATGGTCTTTCGGTCAAAGGAAAATCAATTTTCCATGATCGATATCACAACCCTAAATTTAAATAAGTCGAACGCAGAGAGGTTCGCCGATCGCGCTAGCAGCAAAAAAGTTTTGACTTCATGCCACTTTTTTAGCTATTTCTTTCTAGTCCAAGGAAATTGGTCGTGAAAATGATAAGATTATTGCTGTTAGCTTTTCAGTTTCTTTGCTCTTACATCGATACCAGCTGTGTATTCTTGTGACTCTATAAAGCACGTCAAGAGTGGCTATATATGACAGGGAAGTCTGAAGAATATAAATTTGCCAAGGTATCTTCATAGTCGATCTCATTATATTAAAGTAAAATCAGAATTTAAAGACGTCACTGAGTCACCACAGTTGTCTTTTACGGACGTCATTTAGATTTGCATATCAATTTATATTAATGAAAATACACTGACAATGGACTGCTATTTTGATGTCGTTTAATTTCTCAATGGCTGTACAACGAGTCTACCGCTCGTCATAATTCATAATATAAGAGAACTGTGTTCATTTTAAACCCTTCAAACTAATTTTGAGAGAAAAATTAAAAGGAATTCGAAAACCAAGCTTACAACAAGATTGATCAGATTGATTTCAATGATAGTCCCTTACACTTTTGTTTTAGCTAAAGCAGTTTCCAGTTAACCTTAAAATTATGATCTGAAACATGGAAGAGCAACATAGTAAAACCCCATTCGACCACTTTCATTTAGTTCACTGAAATCATTGAGGATGCTTGATCGTTCACGTCCCACAGAAATAAAAACAACGTAATATCTTGTTGTCAAATCAGCTGACTGTTATGAATTAAAATGAATATAATACACATTTGTTAAAATAATTTGAAAGTATGATCGTATCCCTCACGGTGTCGGTGTTTCAGTTTTAAGGTGATTCTTTACCTGCGATATCCCGAAAAATGTGACTCATGATTTAGCCTTTTTGCACGATCCATGAACTGAAAGTCGAGGCTGGAAGGTAAATCCCGTTTCCACCACGGGTCTTTGAATGAAAATAACTAATAGTTAGTCTTTTCTTCCATTCGAAGCCGACCATTTACATGGAGAGCAAACTAATCATGCAGCTATAATAACTGGTCGCTATAAATAATATCGCGGGCACATCTTTTTGCGTCCGCGTGTTGGAAACCAAATATTTCGCCGCGAAAGCATGTCTGTTTGTTTAGTAAAAGTGCAGCCATAATGAAGACAAGTCTTTAAAAAGTACAGATTATTCGTTTTTATTTGATATTACAGCTATAAAAGGCGAGTTTTAGATTTTATCTCTCTCAAAAGTACATGTGAAAGTAACAATTAGTCACTATACCCGGCCACGCGTAGGCCGACCTTTTCCGCAAGGAATATTATTAAATATAGTACCTTCTTTTTCTTTCCATAATTGATATTTTTAACTCAAAACGTAAAGAAAGATGTAATTGTGTGGGTGATAACATATAGAGGTCAGCAAAGTGACTGATTTTCATATTTCATCAAATGTTTTGGGGCCAATACAACGGGTAAAGTTTAACACGCGTGAGTGTCGCGCCACGCGAACCAACTATACCTCCGGGAAAAAGGACAAATTTTGCCCCAAACTAAAAACAGTGGTAAGCGAACAAATCATTAAATTCAGAATTTTAAACGGAACTTGATATAACCAACAAATAAGGAGCTACAATTATTACCCTCTCTGGTCCAATACTGTTTAAAAGCAATTTTTTCTTAAAAGTAATCATGGTAATATCAACTGGTTAATTTTAAAACATTTAATTTTAAAACATAAACGCTTCAAACTTAGCAGTTATGTTTGGTCTTTTCTTTGTCTTTTCTTTTTTTTTTTTATTATGGTTTCAGCTGTTATACGCCCCTCTCTAATCCCTTTTTTTGTATCAGCGTTAACGCTGATATAGAACCAGTTGCAAGCAATTGACTGTTTCCCACACAGCTAAAACATCAATGCAGTTTTGCGGAGCTTAAAATGTTAGCTTACCTGAAAAATCCTTCTGTCGACTAAAAGAGTCCAAAAAAGGTATACTTTTTTTACTTCCGAGCAGGTTTCTTAATTTTCCCTATAGCAAAGTACACTTTATAGCGATCCCAATGTTAAGCCGACAGCAGAAACAATTCTCATCAAAAAAAAACTTTCTTTACGACTGAGAGAGAGCCATGACTTTTGCCCAGTTATTTTCTATTTGCATACTGCCTGGTCAAGAGTTCCGTTTTCAATCAGCTTTGAGCAAATACTTATATGAACTAAAATATCATAAAAGGATTTGTTTTTTCCCGCTGGTTTCTCAGTTCGATATTATCTCTCATGGATATTCCTTATTTTTAAGAAAAGGTCCCTTTTCTTTACGAATAAACATACATGGTAAAAAGAAGATAGCTTAAATCCGTTTCCGTGCACGATATTTTATATGCGTTGCAAGATTTTTAATAACCCAACAATATTTGCTGCGCTGAGTGACAAAATAGGCAGTTTTGAATATAGTGTTCAGTCAAATCCATTACCTTGCGGGGTTTAACGGCAGTATAGAAGTGTCATGTAGGTAATTGCAGCGGTCTAAAAGCGTAATAAAATCAATTAGCCTTTGCACCTATCATAAACACCTGTAACAAAGTGCGTCAACATGGGTCGATAAATTTATTTTATCCACACAATGTGGCTGAAAGCCATGATCACGAAGATAACACTTCCTAAATGCGTTTCAAATTGTGAGCCAGCTGCGAGGTGTATGAATCGAAAACTATAGCTAGCTAGCTACTTAAATTATCTTGCGGTGGCTTTCATCGGGGAATGACGATCCCAAGCCCATCAAAAGAGCCGACTAGTTTTATATCGGTCTTAAACGAACTGAACAATGCAATATACCTATAGGAGCTCATCTAAAGGGACTTTTTAAGGAACCAAGCAGGGAAAAACGAACTGCATAAACAACCACATGTGGGGGTCAAATGACTGACCGTCGGTTCAGTGATCCGCATAATCAATATATATCGCCTGAAGGGATCTATGGGACTATTTATACGACACGTCACCCACGCGCCAGCCGGGCTTCTACTAACAGTTATTTAAAACTGGGGAGCTTTAAGGAGCTGTGTCACGAAATTAATTAAAATTCAAAGAGAGGGAACTGTCACCAAACTGAGTGAGACAAAAATAACCAGTCAAAATATTAAAAGAAGGTATAAATAACATAGCAAATACAAAACGAGAGAATGAAACGAAGCCATAATTTCGCCGCCATTCCCAATTAATTTCTCAAAATCCATATTATCGAGTTTTTAAAAGCTTCACGTATACGGCAAACGTCAGATTCAAGTTGAGAATTTCTCAAAATAGAAAATGAGCAGATAAAAGCAGCTCAAAACAATTCTTATGGAAACAAAAAATTGCGTGAAACTACTAATTTTAGGTGTAGAAATAATGAAGAGTAAACGACAGTGTAAAGAGGAAACTTGGTCACGTGGTACAAATTGACGTAAACGTGATGTTTAACCCCTCTATTAGCAAAGTGAATCAGACAGCCGTGACATTTTGAGCGACGCACTTCAACCGAACCTTTTCCATTAAAAAATGCCATTGACGCATACGTCTTGACGCTACCAAACTTGTATTGCTTAATAGTCACATGTCTGATATATTCGGTGGATAGCGCCATACACCTTTGAAACAACTGGGGCCAGGACATCAGCGTTACATACGGGGGGGGGGGGGGGGGGGGGGTGATGAACTCGTCAATCGCTCCTATAGGGATCGCGCGGAGGATGATCTTGGCCATCGTGACGTCACGAGAAATTTTAACTTTAAATGGTTTCATCGAGCGAAATTGTTTCATGGTTTCAAGTGGTAAAAGTCGAGACGTTACGATGAAACGACCGAAGGTACGTGTTTATCTATTAATGCTATATAGTAAAATTGCAATTTATGCTAGGAAAGAGCATTTCCATCGTAAAAAATCAGGAACTTCCCGAGATCGACCCAAGATCGTCCGGACAAACAAACTACCAAGTTCACCACCCCCCCCCCCCCCCCCCGGTTACATACTTCTCCATTATACTCTGCCAGCGACTGCTGACCGCTAAATGACCACCTGCAAATGATAAGAGAGGACTCGGGACGAGTCAATAGGTATTTGGAGATTAAACAATTTTGCAAAATTCCAAGATTTTATCAAGAACCCTGTCAGAAGCCTAACTCTGCCTTTGAATAACTTTCTTGGATCGAGTTCTCCGGTTTTATAATTATTTGCTGAGTTAATTGTGAAAGGTTGGGTCCGGACAACCATAGATTCTGCTTCATGACTTTTTGGCTGGCGTTGCCCCGCTGACCGAAAAGCCAAAAGACTCTGGGTAGGAGATTGCTTCATGACTCCATACTTTGAAGACAAAATGAAGACAAAAATCATAGCCATTGCAAGCGTTATTTATTAACTCAATAATCGAAATAAAAGACTTGAAAAGGCTGAGTGAGTGAACAAATATCTGTTAAACTTGTCAATCATAGGCAGAAGACTCTAAACTTGCCGTGGAGAAGTGAAAAGTTAAAAGTTTCACAAAGACAACTAAAAATGTAGAAATGTGTTTGATAACATAAAGGTTGTCATGACAGTTAAACACTTACAATCTTTTACACGTGCATGAAATCCGGAAAATACTGCACTGTGATACAAGTCATGATCCTAATCGAGTCCAACTCTGAGCAAAATACGTAATCGTTTCGAATCTTTTATTCATATTAATATTCATTTTTCTTTTTAAAGTTTTGGTTGTTATCACTAAGAGCTAGTTTCTACATACGATACAAACCAGAACACCAAAGCACCTGTCCAGTAACACACGCGCCTGAACCAGCGTCATTTTGGCGGGAAAACGTGATAGCCGTCGTCATTCTACTACGGCACTACGGGTTTTCGCGAGTATATCGTTATGGTGGAAACTGTTGAAAAAAAAAGTACCATCTGAATGAAGCTTTCCGGGATGTCTGTTTTTTCTGAATACGCGAAAAAAATTAAACGTCAATCTCGTTCTAGTCCTGGAATCCAAAGGTCTCTATTGTGCACAAAGAGATACAAGAAGACAGATTACCACAAAAAAAAAACTCAATAAGCAATGAAACCAAGGTGTACAAATTATTTGTTGACATGCGCACACAGTGACCAAAGAAGCCTGAGCTTTCATGTTGGTCACTGTCTTGTGTGATTGGATTAACAAGTTCAAGATATAAGCGTGCGCAAGGTCAGTGTGCGAAATTGTAATTCAGATAAGGAAGCTTAAGAATTATATTCAGTTTAATTATTTTTGTCTGCAATTTGATAATTGGAAGCTCTGCAAGAAAAACAGAGAAAACTTCCAAGAAAATCCTTTTGAATAAAAGAATAAGAAACCCGGATTAAAATTTGACCCCGGGTTAGCGCTAATCGACCTTCGAACAACTGTTCCCTGGAGTCAAGAATGCTACTATTCACGTTGGAATGCCTAATCATCCTCGCGTTACTGAGTATAATAGTTGATTGAGCTTTTCCTTGTCTCTGGACTGCGTTGTAAGCGTTTCCATGCTAGCAAAGCGTGAGCGATAGCGCTTTGCTCGCAAACGGACGCGACTTGCCAAACAGGGCCGAGTTGTTCAAAGCTGGCTTAAGATAACCCAGGGTTAGTGCGAGATTTGAATTCAGATTTGAAAGCTTAAAAAGCAATTCAGTTTTAATTCGTTTTGTCTACAAGTTGATGATTGGAAGCTCTAAAAATAACAGAGAAAATTATCCGAGAAAATGCTTTTGAACACAAGAAAAAGAAACCTGGGTTAATTTTAATCCCGGGTTAAGCGCTAGTCGGCGTTCGAACAACTGGGCCCAGGCTGGCTTGCGTCGTAGGAGAAACCAGACGTCAAAATTTCGTAGAAAATCCCAAGAGCCAGAAAAAAGTTCTTAGGGTGAACGTTGACTATGGTTACGTTCAGACTTGGTGCCTGGGCACGGTGCCCGAGTAAGCTACTCTCTGGGTACTGAATGAACACACCCGGGTGCCTCTGCGTTCACGTTTTTCGGCTTAGTTCCGAGGCAATCGCTTGCCTTGCTTACCCAAAACTCCCTGTTTCGTTCACGTTTCAAAATGGCATCTGACGAGGCCATATGGAGCAAATATGTACAGAGCTGGGTATCCCAGGTGTGAACACAACACCACTTTGTGCCTTTTTGTCAGGCACTAGTACTTAGGCACCTAGTGTGAACATAGTGTTACCTAAGATAAAAACTTTGAAAAGAGAGTCAGCGTTGAAATCTCTTTACATGTTACCACTTTTAAGATGTAGGTTAGTTGTATTTAAAAGTGCTACTTCTTTCTTTCGAGGAAGAAGACCTCAACACCGTGACCAAGGCTTGAGTTTCTTCACACCACGATAAACAAAGTGGTGTTCCCGAATACAAACAAAACAAAACAAAAATAAATAGCGATAACCGATGATAGAACTTTCCATTACTCAAATCTCATCATCGGAAGAGTGCTGCCCCCCTAAAGAAGGCGTGGCTCCTATAGAGAACACCTCCTCGGATAGTTCTTTAATGAGCGCCGTGCTATCCGTGTCAGGGAAATCCTCAACCGGATTCATATCTTGGTCTACAGTTAAGTTATCAGATGTGTTAGCCTCCTTGCACTCAAAACTAGGAGACAATCTCGAGAAATTTGGATCCATTCCGATCTGCGCATCCGCTAAGCTAGCCAGGGGAACTCGATTACTTGGTTGGCTTCCAAAACCGGCGTACACGTGGGTAGGCGAGTTGTTCGCTTCGGAAGAAGATTCACTCGTTCCACCTTCGGAACCCTTTCGGGTATCTTCGGCAGTGTCATCATCATTGTTCTCCATGGGCTCGCCGTTATCGCTGTCTTCGGACGAGGACGAAGACGAAGATGACGCCGACGATGACGACGCCGAATCTTCGGAGTCCGAATTATCCGCAGTATCTTCGCTCGCATCCTCTCTCGGCTCCTCGTCGTTTAATTTCATTCTCTTTTTAACGGTGCCTGTACCAGATACTACTCTATTCAACTTGCTCTGCGCCGCTGGATCAGAATCTGCTTCTTCTTTCGCAGATTTCCCATCGCCATCCTCCTCCGGCTTCCCTTCGGGTTTTTCGGAACCGCTATCGGAAAGCGTATTACTTCTTCGGCGCTTTCTCGGGCGAACAATCGGTCCCTCGTCATCGTCCTCGAACACATTTCCATCTTCCTCCTCAGCATTTCCGTTTAAAATCATCCCGTCCTTGGCGTTTTCAGTATGACTACCGTTAAGAATATCCACCCCGGTATCCTCGGGGTTTCCCATGTTCCCCTCGGGACTGTCACTGATACTATTTTTTCCCTCCCCATGAGTCCCATTGACTGATTCGTTCTCCTTGTCGACAAGCGCCATGTTGGTGTGTACCAGGGGCGTCCACCTAAGAGCATCGGGATCCAGCACAGTACGGTTACTCTTTTTCAGCTTGTCCATGTGAGCGCTGATAAGGCGTTGGTTAACACACAGCACAAACCTGGAAAAACCAAGGGCAGCCAACGGTTTTAACGTGTCCTTTGCTTAATTCATTTTTTTTAAATTACACGTTTCCTACGCTGAATAGATATTCTGCTATCCTGTTTGAACTCAACTTTCATAATCGTCGAGACAAGTGAAACAAACTGTAGTCCCCAGGGTAGCATGATGCGGAGAGGGGGGGACGCCTCCCTCCCTTCCTCTCACCCCGTTTCTCCCCCTTAACCCTCCCTGTCTGATCGCACTTATCGCCTGTTGCGTCCTGTTTCCCAATAGATCGTTTTCACTGTCACGCAACAAAAAAATAAATTGGAAACCGTCCAGTGGAAGAAACCAAGAAAATGAAATGTTATAAAAGATTAACATATAAACAATTTGTCCAAGTCTCAGGTCTTTGTGGCCCATAGTTTCTGACTTATTTGGCAAAACGTTTCCCGCACCTTTATAGAGCTCTGTATGGAGACGCCATATTGGTGCACCGTTTTGGTGCACCAATATGGCCGCCGGAAATCAACGAAAACATCTGGAGTTTACTTTTTCTATAAAAGCTCTTTCTTTTCACTCGAGAACTAACGTTCGTACGCATAAACATATCCTCTAATACTTGAAGTGGTTATATTGTTGAAAATCAAGAGGAGAGACTTTTTTTCAACCAGTCAGCATTCCTATTTTGGTGTCACGCACTGTGAAAACTCGGAAGTTCAAATTGCTGTATTTTCGAAATGAAACGTGCTACAGAAAATGAAACTTGTTCAAAGATTTCCTTTTTGTTTAGCTTCAACCTAGTGTAAATAAGAATTCGTAAAACCTCGCTATTTTGACTTTACAATTTGATGACGTCACAGTGAAAACCATCTATAGAAAGCCTATTCATAGTCTAAACCAACTGCCGCTAACAAATCTAAAAATCACAGTCACTTACTTGCCGTCACGTTTGTGCACCATGTTAAGAATCTGCAGTGTAGCGGCGATGTCGTGTGGATCCATCCCAGTCGCCTTGCTTATGCCTGTAGAGCGCAAAATATTTCACTAGTCACTTCATTCAACGGACTACGTTACATTTCACAGGTACCCGAAAACCTCACGAACATTTTGAATTGTGAATGAAATACTAAGGTCTGACCATTCAAATGAAACCTCGGACAGAACTTTCACATGCACGGTTCTATATATTTGTAATCCTACACTTTGAGGGTATTTCACCACTAAAGATTCGATACGAAGATTATATAATCCCAGGGCTTGCAAGCGGCAGTTTACGGTATTTCAAACTTGAGGATTTTTATATTAAAGCAGAAAGCGTATCTTACCTCTTATGGTAACATGTCGTTCTTTGTGATCATGCAGGTACTCGAGCAAAATGCTTTTCCAGTAGCTGCGATAACTGATTAAACCGAGATCTGACAAAGGTTTCTCAGGTGAACCGGGTTGGCCTTCGATTCTCGACAACAGGTAACCTGCACAACGATTAAATACAATTTAACAGGGTTGGGACATCTATGGACATAAAGGAAGCGGGCTTCTTACGAATGACTAGCATAATGTGACTTCAGCATATCTTTGCAAACAATATTTGTAGCTCGTCGCACGAGACATTTGTTATGCGCTAAACTGGCATAAGACTGTTCACAGGCCCCTGTTGTTCCGAAAGATCGCTGTCGAGCTCGAGCGCTCACCGTCACTGGCTTGTAATTGGTTTCAAATGCAACTTGGGGGCGGGCGTCGCTCGGTCAAGATCGCGGCTTGCAGCTCTCGTTCTCGGCGAACTTACGGAAAAATAGGGGACTGTGAAAAGGCTAACTGACATATTTAGCCCGATGCAAGCGCTATTCAGACACACATGCAGCTTGTAATGTTGCAATAGGCATTTTTAGTCGTTAATCATGATGTCTTCCTTGCTGCAGTTATCCCAATTAATAGCTCGCCTCAAGAGTTATTTGTAACACGTCGCACTTAAAATTTGTAGTTCGCCACATACGACAACTGTAGCTTGAGCCTTCTTCAAGCCCAAAGTTCTGTACACGCTTTATCTACCTTTGAACATTCACAAAGTAATGTTTAAACGCAGACATTAAGACGCTAAATCTGACTATTCTTCCAAAACTTACTGAAGTCGATCAGTAGCCGGCCATATCCTTGTCTTTGACAGTGCGGCATGGTCATGATACAAGATACGTTGTACTTTTGTTGACACGACTTTTCCTGTGGTAACAAATTACCAAAAAAAAAATGTCCTTCACGCTGTATATAAACCTGAATGGAAACCCTTATCCTCATCAATAAGAAACGGCGTGCGTTTGTAAACAAACTATGGCAAAACGTCAAAGGCACGGCCGAAAAAAAAAAGATTTTCAGTTTCACATAAAGTTGAGTTTGGAAGGTAGATTAAGGACTGTAAATTTATTGAAAAGCTGGTGTTTCGAGGGCTTACGATCGAGTTCTCCGGATTTCAGTGACGGGATGATCGAAGCATTTTTTTGGGTTTGAAATTTTCGATTCCGGGATATTTTTGGGAAGGAAAATTTGGCAAGTACTTTTTGGGGTGGATTGATTTTAGTGGACATTTTTTGGGGCATTCAAAGCACCAGCTTTTTCTTTCGGCATTGGATTTTTGGGGGGTACATTTTCGGTCCAAGGATTTTTTGGGGTTTTGTTGGAAGCCCTACGGATTCTTTTGGGTTTTGATTGTTGCCCCCTATTCGATCATCTCCGTCACTAAGAGATCATAATAGGACAGACAGGGATTCTCCCAGTCACGCCTTTGGGATATCTCAATTTCGAAAAATATATATTTTTAGAACTATGCGGACCATGCGGAAACAACTTCAGGTAAACTAGTTAACTTCCGGAAGACTCGCGCGAAGCAAAGTCTCTCCACACCGTCCATCCATTTAGGCCGCCATTTTTTTTTTTCATATGTTGACTCCGCCTTGCTTTGGCGCGCTGAATCGTGATAGCGAGTCTTCCATAAGTCAACCAGTTTACCAGAAACTGTTTCCGCATGGCCCGCATAGTTCTAAAACTAACTTTTTCGAAATTAAGATATCTTGGCCAACGCCCTTAGACTCTCTCTTTGTCCTATTACGATCTCTTGCCGTCACTTGAGATCCAGAGTACTCTCCCTGGGCATTGGGTCTCTCAAAAACGGCCCATAATGCAAAAATTAAATATACAGAAGCCGCAGCGTAATCTCTTTTAAGCAGATTTAACAAAGACAACAAACGCAGCGACCGTAACGATGACGCGCGCAGATCCCAAAACTGAATTGACAAATGGCAGAGCGAGAAATCGAGCACCCGAAGTCGTGTTCAGTCCTTTCCGCGCGCTTTCGTGTTCTCAATTGACGTTACGTTGTCTTTGCTGAATCTGCCTATCATCATTCAGTGACGCACGGAACTTTCGACGCTTTTTGCTAACAGGAAAAAGGAGATTTTCGTGAAGGCACCGAGAAAAACAAACTAGTCAATGAAGTGAACATAACACTTCAGGCGTCACGCCTTAGAGGTTCGTGGAAACGGTTACCTAGACTGCTACTAGTTTTACTAGTGAGAAAATATTTCCTCTGAAAAGATAACCCTTTTTTTGTTAATTAAAACAACAACAAAAAAAAGAGACACACCTTGGAGAAGTAGCCCACTAAATGGCAGCCCTTCTTGTCGTTTTTCGTTAAGGCATAGAACAGGAATGGTTCCACGTCATAATACAGAGTCTTGTGATCAAGAAACAGTTTGGCTAACAGACATAAGTTCTGGCAATAGATCTAAAACAACAAATGATAGTTATTGCTGATGACAAGGCTTAGACCAGAGGCGACGCCTGTTGGTTAATCTCCTTTTGTAAACGGCCGATACAATTTCTACCAGTCAATGTCATCATTGGAAGACTGAGACCAGACGCCCCCACGCCCTTTCCGCTTCGCTAGCCGAGTTTATTATTATTATTATTATTATTATTATTATTATTATTATTATTATTATTATTATTATTATTATTATTATTATTATTATTATTATTATTATTATTATTATTATTATTATTAATTTTTTTTTTATTATTATTATTTTTTTATTTTATGTATTTATTTGTAATTGGCCCTCTACCCTACTGCAGAGCCTGGTCCCAGGCTATACTTCATCGTTGGTAGTGCACCGAATAGTGTTACAGCAAGGTTAACAGTAACATTTTTGCAAATCTGAAAAAGTAAAGTTCCATGTTGATTTTAACGTTGAATCTTTGGGGTAGGGCATGAAGATTTTCAAAGACAAGTCAACAAACTTCCCAGTCTCAAAATGTAACACACTTCGGAAAAGTCAAACCAAACCTCTCCTTCTTGGCGTTCAGTATTTTAAAGTTCATGCCGGTCAGAATCTACATTCTATTATAGACCGGTGAGGTCCAACAGTTGTGCTAAAAACAAACTACAAAAGCCAGAAGGATGTTGACTATGACCTTGTTAACGGCACCATCCACTTCAAACACAGAGATATCGTCTTTACGGTAAATTTCGTTCGCTGGAGGATGAAACCATTTACACTTTGTCTGTAGAAAAAGAGAACACAAGACTATTAAGTCATGCCTTGTCTTTGTTGGGCTTGTCCGAGTTTCAAACACAACTTCCATGGACAATTTTACAGTCGAATGTCTACTGATTAGTCATCTTTTGGTTGCACTCTTAGTCTGCTTTCGTGCTGTGTCGAACTGCACTGTTTAGGGGATGGGCATGCTATCGCTTCTTTTATATGTTGGCATTACAAACAAAGTTGGGCAGGAGAGTAGGTCCAAATTCGTCCACAAAGGCGAGGCAGGCACATCTAGAATTCCATCCACGGAAATATTGAAACTTAAAGGGGCTACATCACACTATTAGCTATCTTTTAAAACGCCAGAATTGGTCTTCAAATCATTGAATTCAAAAACTAATGGTCCAGGTTTGTTATTTACGACTATATTTAGGCACTGACACGGGTTCCTGCCAACTATCGTAATGGATGACAAACATGGACGCGGATCGAAACTCGAAAAAGTTGGGCCAACCTTTTCCAAGTTTTACTGATAGCGGAGCTCTCGCGCGCGCCTGCGGAGTACCATGGGTAAGTAAATCTACCCATCCCAGAAAGTTTGGTAATCACGTGACCGTTTTGGAATATAAAGCCAGAGAGAGACAGAGAAAAAGAGATAGTAGGCAGCAGGGCAGCGAAGCTCAACGATAAAAAGGGCGACAGAGATCTAGAGCGAGAGATAAAAAAATAACAACAAAGGAGACATTTTTTTGTTTGAAGAACAACGTGAAATTTGTAGCGGCGGTGACAACATGAGAAATGCTAGCGGCCACCAATGCAAGGTGAAAATGAGCGGCAGTGAAAAAAAAAGGTGAACGAGAACATGTACGACATTTCGTCCAAAAAACGTGTAACTAAGAAATTTCTTAAGTTTCACGTTGTAGTCGTGCAAAACAACGGCAAAGAAATGTACAAAAAAAGTGTGCTGCACGAGCAAAGTTGCTTTTTCAACGTTCTCGTTGACTTCGCCGCTTAGCATTACACGATTTTATATTTTGTTTGAACAAACTTTAAATATTATCGAGAGCTTCGCTTTTAGCCCTGACTAAAACTATATATTATGCCTGCAAAAATCACCAAAAAAAATATGATGGCTAGTGCTCCCTGACGAGATCTGTTTAATATCTTCTTCATATCTCTAACGAATTATTTTGTGTATGGGTCATTAGTAAGGCACTAAGTAACGAGTTCAGCACGGAATTGACCTCAAACAACAACATCCTCATGAAGCTAATTATCTCATTGTGAATTAGTATCCGTCTTTCATGATCAGTACGTCTTTAAGACAAGCTGATAAATGATTGAAAGGATAATAGCCAGCCGCTGGTGATGTAGAATTAGCCGAACGATTAAAGTCAGTCAGAGACAGAAATGTATTCTAATTGAATAATTTATAATAGAAAGTTATTACTAAACCAGTATATTACCATATGACGCATCAAAATGCTTGAACTCTTCATGTACTTCAAGCAAAACTCGCACAAGTAAAGCTTTGGAAGTCTGCAAAACATGACAAGTTTCAAGCTATTACTTTAGACCCTTGGGCTCAATATGTTTCAAGCAACGCTACGTAAAAGCACGTTACGCAAAAAAATAGGATGAAGCTAGAAGCGAAATGCCTTTCCTACAACTCAGACACGGTGAGAATCCCTTCTCTTTTTGCGGGTAACAGAACCAGGAAAGTCAAAACGTCAGTGAAATAAACTAAGCCGACAAAAACACCTAAACACAAAATCTTTTTTAACCCATAAATCCAAGAGAGAGACAGAACGAGACCGCCCCCTGCACCACCTTGGTAAAAAAATGGGAAGGGGCGGCTGAACACAATGTAGGAAACTCCTCGTCTAGGGAAGGAGCAATGTGTGCCGACACAAACGCAACTGCCTGGGAGACTCACTAAATACATATATGCTACACAGCCGTTTTTAGTATCGTCACGCAACGCTCCTCCTCCTCTTCCTCTCGCTGCGTGATGACACTTGAAACGGCTGTGTAGCAGACTATTAAATACCCAAATGATAGCAAAATGGGTCCCTTACAGGAAAGAGACATGACTACATAAGGCACAACATGGGAATTTTTATACCTAGCATACTCCTGAGGGTATGGTGACGAATACCATGTGACAATCTCATAGCGACCAAACTGGATTAGTGGTGGTGATCGTGTGCTCGGCACAAGAGGAGTTGTGGTGTCCAGGTTCATTGCAGCATTGGCTTTCTCTTGAGCTTGTTTGAAAAGTGCTAAATCTTCCTCTGTGACTCCTAAAATAGGTACGAGGTTATAATGGTTGTTAGAACCCAACTTCTTGAAATCTTCTAAGGGTGTGCTCACATCGGCACTATCCAGCGAGGTCCGTATTAGGGCACCGTGCCCGAGCATCAAGTGTAAACGCTGTCTAGGGTCTCCAACTGGTACTTTGGAACGGGCATCATGGGACGAAGGGTGTGTTCACATTAGTGTTCAACGAGTGCAGTATTCAGGCACTGTGCCTGGGCACAAAGTGTGGTTAAGCATGTGACCAAAACACAGGTTCAGTAAGATTCAGAGAAGACTAATGACAAAGTGATGGTGTACAGTGTAACAATCAATAATCTACCATGAGGTAGTTGCTATAATACCAGCTTTTTTTTAAGTGAGAACGAAATTCGATGGTAATACCATTGAAATGATTACCATCGAAATGGAACCTCTTCAGCAGAACTTTGAGATAGTACTATTTATTTCTAAGGATTTTACAAAACAGATATTTTTCTGGCCACCATAAAGAGTGAAAGAGTTAGGACCAGACTCTACAAAACAGTGAAAACCGAGCCTGCGACCAGTAACACTGACTCTGATTTTCGCCACCTGTCAAATTTTCTACGTTCAAGTTCGCTACCTAAATACTAGGCTCGCTGCCTATTAGCAAAATCCAAAACTTGTACCTTCGGAGGGGCAAGCGAGAAAATAATATGTTACAGGATCTTTTTTTCTAGTGGGGTTAAGGAAATATTGATTTGAATGGTTTCCAGGACGTAATATGTAGCGAAAAGGTAGCAAACTCGAGAAGTAGCGAAACCAGCCGTTACACCAGTAACTAACCAGGCGGTAGTTGCTGTTGTTTCCTAGGTGATGTAGGCGACAATGGAGTTGCAGGGGTAGACTTGGTTGATGCAGGCGGTCTGCCTGGTCGCCTCCTGGGCGTTTCCTCAATGGGCTTAGTATCTTCCTCCACCTTTTTGCTTTCATTTGCAACTGGGCAAGCTGGAAGACTGTGACACAACAGAAAATGTAAGAATCGCTACCACTTTTCATCCTGGGCTTTAAATGACAAGATTAACCAGCCATATGCCAGAATAAAAAGAAATGGAATAAATAACCCTTAATTGCTTGTTTAGGAACTGTTTACAATATGCATACAGGTGCTCCATCATGTTGTCAGAGGCATGGAACAAAACAACAAGGCAAAATTTTTTTCGAAGGGACAAGACACTACCATATAAAATCTCTCAGAAACTGGCTTTTCTTCACATCTACCTATAACGGTGATGCATAAATGATGAGAAAAACCACATTACACCTCTTTCAGAGATATTCATCAGTTACGTCAGTCAGGACCGGACAAAAACCAACAGGACAAGCAAAACTGTTGAATAAGAACAAACTGTGATGCTACTGGAACATTAGACAGTCTGTACATGCATACCTTCTGTGAGATGTAAATCGTCCATTGATATGCCCTGAACCATCACATCCCGGAGTTGGACACATACCACTTGACCTAACGGGACAAAACAAACATACAGTACTTGAAGCTTGTTCACCCTTTGTTGTTACAGTATGTAAAAAGACATGGTACAAAACTGGTCGTTTGGCAGAGATGATATGTATGAAAAAAAATTAGGATACATAAAAAAACAACAAAGAAATAACAGTGCAATCCGAATCAATGCACAATGCACATTTATCAGCTTTGATACTCAAAGGAAAATTTTTAGTGCAAGTTTTGCAAGAAAAGACTCTTAAGCATGCCCCATAAATGAGCAATTTCTAAATGGACTATAGATTCAAACAAAGAACATGCAAAATTTACTGGCAGACTCAAATTGAATTCTATATTTAAGATTATCACATTCGTCAATTTTATCCGCAGAAGACTCCAGAAGTCAACATTAGCACTTACTTAATCTCTCTTGGGACAAAATGTTGGCTTAGGGGAGGAGTAGGTGCTTAGTTTCACAGAGGCCTATTAAATTGATCCAATTTTTCATACGAGGAAGGGGTCGAGTAAAATCTCAGCCAGAGGAAGAATTGCGGAAGAATCTAAGCAAAAATAATTTTAAGAGGAGAAAAAAAGGTACATCAAAATAGCTCTACTTTTTTCACTAAAAAAGCTCTATTACAAGCAACATTTTGGATAGTTTTTAATTAGTTCTTTTTGTCTGAATGGTGACTATTTATAGAAGTATCCTCTGTTGCATTAATTGTAAAAAAAACAAAAAAACAGGTCAAACATTATCATTAAGCTTAAGCTACAAGTAACAAAGAAAAAATAGCATCCCCAGCAAACACTCCAGATAATCACTAAAGAGGACTTCCTTGAATGCTACGCATAATGATGGTTTCACTACTGATCCACTCACCCTTGAACTTCAGCTGTTGCCTGTGGCTGAATTTTTCTGCGTGGTGGGCTGGTTATAGGTGTTTCAACTTGTCCTTTCTTTTTCCTTCCAGGTGTTTTGACTTTACACCCTGAACAAACCCAGCTACCTGCAGACCATTCACCAAAATTAATAAACCCCCAAAACTAATAATAGTAATAATAAGTAGGTTCCTTAAATTCTACCAACACTTACCTTAAAGATCCTACAAGAAGCAGTTTTATTTTAGAAAACTGATTCAGTGAAGATGTTTGATCAGCGAAAGAGAACACTGAGAACACTGTTAAGGGGAACCCTCCTTCAAGAAAGCACTTAAAAATACCTAATTGTACCAAGAATGTACCTGTAGGTGTTTCAGTCATAGGAGGTGACAGACATTCCATGTGAAATCCTTTGTCGCATGCATCACAAAACAAAAGGTTATCCTGAAATAGAACACATCACAAGAAGTCAGGGGCACCCAATGACTTTTTACTGTAAAATACATGTAACTGTTCGAAGGAAAAAAACCATTTAAGACGCTGCTGACATATTTGGAAAGAGATTTGTGAGTCATATTTGGGTACCGCTGATGAAGTCTATCGTTGAAAATTGTAATTTAGCACCACATACTTTCACGAGCATAATACTTACGGCATTTCCAGCATCACGACAGACAGAGCACACTTTACACTCAATGCACTGCCAGGGTTCTTGCTTTATACGAGCTGTTAGCTGAGGAGAGTACTTCAGGCATAAGGGGTGACCTTGGAAATATTTTTAAAAAAGTGTTTAACAAGTCAGATTAAACACTGCAAGTGACAGTAAAATACTACCCTATGTTATAACTTAAACTCTAGTAAAACATCAAGAATACAGTACCATACAGTAAGATGACAGTCTCAAGTTCATCCTTAAAACTCAAACTCTCCCATCTCAAAACTTGAACAAGTTGAGCTTTGAAATTAGGGTAGCCTGCGTAGCAGGCACTTGGAAGTAGCGGGCGAAAGAGAGAACCGGCGCGCGCGAGGGAGACACGCAAGGGGTGAGGGAGCGCCTGCACGGAAAGCCACCGAAAATCGTTTCAACTCGCACTCTGTGAGTGCGGATATTTCCAATTGGTTGAGAGGCTCCCGAGGGAAAAATTAACCGCGCGGGGCGAGAAAACTGTCAATCAATAGTACATGGACAACGTAGTGATGATCTTGCATTACACCACTGGGTCCTGAAACCACTAAATTGTATACAATCGAAGTTCAGGTCTCGGAGGTCACTTCAATCTGGTTTAATGGGACTATGTGGCTGTAATCTCAAAGAAAAGTTGGAGTGTTCAAACGGTATTCACGATGGAAAGAATTGACATCGGATACGCATCAACAGAAGTGGCGAGAGACAAAAGATCTGTCGAATCGTTGCAATGAAGATCAGAGGAAATATTCTTTGCTCAGGAGAACTTGGCGGCTTGTGCTGTCGATGGAACCTATACCATCAAAACTTGGACATGATTGATGAAATGAAACACTTACCAGGGGCAAGAATTTGAAAAAAACATTTCACTATAGTATTATTCGCCGTTCGGAGGCGACCTGAGGTCTGTTGTTTATGTCTCATTACACAGCATGCATTCTTTAAAAGATACCCAGTTTTGACTTTGTTATTTCCTATTTATTGTGCCCATGTTAAAAAACGATTTAAAGCTGTGTGTTAACCATCAGTTTATTGCTCCATCGCTCTATAATCAGATAACCCAGCTGATCTTTGTAACAGATATATTTAGACCGAAGATAAAATGTACAACGCTTTTTGGCGGCTTGCTTTGTTTGTGCGAGGTCAGTCGTTTTCTGTCAAAACTTTTGACAGATCACGCAACGGCTGCCAAGTAATTAGAGAGGGGGCAGGAAACGATTTTCGGGGGCCTTCCGTGCAGGCACTTCCTCTCCCCTCGCGTGCCTCCTTCTCGCGCGCCCGTTTTTTCTTGTGCCCACTACTTCCAAGCGCCTGCTACGTAGGCTAAAATTAGGGAATCCAGTCTCAAGTCTCAAGTTTCAAGAACCAGCATTTTTGAAAATTCATCACTCAAAAAGATTACGAGAAAAAGATTTATTTTTTGAGAAAACTAACAATGACTATTCGCACATGCAGCGGTTTGCACTAGAGAGTCAGCGCTTATGTGTACAACTTAAGCAAAGTTACATGTAAGTTCAGTTTTTTAGGCCATAAAAAAGTCACCCACGAAAGGTTTTTTATCTTAATTTTGGAAAATTTGGTGTAAAATTTGGCTTAATTAATAAAATAATAATAACAATACCATAACATAAAATTTTATATTGCAGGTTAATTCTGGGTTATTGTTAACTTTCATGGAACCTAGGTCACGTGTATATGTTACAGTTCAAACTTATATTCAGGTTAAAATTTTTTAACCTAGGTTGATTCTCAATTTTCTTTGTCTCCTAGCCCTAATTCATGAATAATTAGGGCTAGGAGACAAAGGAAATTGAGAATCAACCTAGGTTTCAAAAACTTAACCTGAATTAAATTTTGACCTGTAACATATACATGTATGTAAATAGGTGCTGGAATACAACATGCTGCTGGGTTTGATGAAAGATAATGGACTAGCATCCCATCAAAGGGGTGTAGCCATTCTCCTACTATAGGTACTTCATGCCACAGAAACTCAGGGTTAATCTCTGGCCATATGAGCCTTATATTTGGCTTGTGAGCATTTTTATCTACCTTACTGAAATTTAGGGTTGGCCTGAGAAAACAGCCGACTACAGTTGTAGAGCAGGAATTCCATACTGATGACACATCACTATCAAGATCTGGTTAGCACTTCTGATTGATTTAAATTTTGCTTCAACCAATCAGAAGCACTACCCAGATCTGGGTAGCAATGCGTCATCAGTATGGAATTTCTGCGCTCGTTGCTCAGACGTCATTTTGCGGAGAAATCAGTGGTAGCCTCGCGAAATGTCAGCCATTTTCTCAGGCAAATTTTGGGTTTGCTACTCCAACAGCTCAATGTTTGTAAACTAGAGTAACACCCAACAATTCTTTACAACTGACTTGTTTCTTAGGTCTCATCCAGCATTATTATGATTGTCTTTTTAGTTTTATCAAATAAAGGTCTTTTCAAAACATAATAGTCGGACCCACCACTGTTTCCACAATCAGCACAAGAAATAAGCTCTTCCTCTTCACCATCCTTATTACAGTCAGCTGTTCCCAGACAAAACCCACAGAAGGTGCTTGCATCAACTTTCTTCTTCTTTATAGGCTGAAACATTGTGCACATTCATGCCCTAATTATCTTGAGAAGCATGAACCTTGACGTTTTCCTTTTTGTTTATCTTGTCTAATTATTATGGTGCAATTGGATGTAACAATGTTATAACTCAATGTATTCATATGCATATTAGCTCACTTCGGTGAACAGCAACTTGTATATCATGCAGAGTATTAAAAAACTTATCAGAAGTATGGACTAGCTCCAGCAATGTCTTTTCCCTCAAGACAGTAACAAACACAGTGGCCCACCAAAATGCAGATTTTTGCCTTTCAACATAATGCTTTAAAACTTGCTTACCACTCCTAATATGTCTTAATCAAGGATTAACAAGACACCACACCTGGTATTCGGCAAAAAAGGGAAGAGCCAAATCTAATGTTGTCACCATTTAAATTAAATGAAACCTCACAGGCAAATCTTTTGCACATTAGTACAAAAATACATATGTATTTATGTCTTAGGACTTTACTGTAACAAAAAGAAAGTGGAATTTTTTTGTGAACTTTTTCTTTGGTATATATAATTTTACGAATAAATGGGTGAAACTACAAAGACTATGATATATCTTAATCCTTGCACATACCTTTGGCAGTGAAGCAAGCCTGTAATATCGTCCCTCCTTGATAAAGGTTGAAGAAGCAAGTCCTTTCTTGAGGGCTTCTTTGAGTCGTGTTTGAGTATCACTACTTGAATCCAAACTCTCTGCATGTCGATCAGTTATATAATTAGCAATTTGTTGTTGTGTGCATCCATTCTCATCCCCAACACTCTCTAGAGCTTCCTTGATAAATTTCATGAAATCTTTCGGCTTTTCTACAGTTCCCCGCATATGCTTTGGAACCTTAGCAGGGTCCTTGTAGGAGGCTTTGTCCTTGAAAACTACTTTCAGGACTTTCCCTGCTTTGACGCAAAGCTCAAGTTGTTCCAGTGCCACCTGCTGGTCCAATCCATAAACAGTCTCTAGAATGTGGGAAATCCGATCCTCACTAGGACGTTGCTTTTGCCCTTTGACCTTGCCTATCGCCGCAATTATCCAGAGTGCATACTTAGGATCTGGCTCACGATCCTTGTCCTTGTCCTTGTCTTTTGCCACTCCACTTCTTCCCCTGGCCATCTTGAACCCAAACCCTCAAACTTGAAAGGGAGCCTAGAAGAAGCACACAGAACAAAGTCAGCAAAAAGGCTTCACGACTAAAACGGATGGTACCCAAACCCACGTTGGACACCTCGTGAGTTACTAAACAATACAATGCTTATGTTAGAGAAATCTTTATTTAGCACATTTAAATATGAGATAAGGATTGTCAAAATTAGCCAGCTGCCGGTGAAAATGGCTGCCTACTTAGTTAGTAACGGCCGGCTACTCTGCCTGGCAATTCTTTACGGAAAGCATTTTTTAAATAAAATTTCCCGTACTGGCCGCTTCCTTTGACAACTCAGCCGTCCACTTCAAAACTTTCTGACAACCCTGTAAGATAAGTGTGAAAATCAGAAAGAGCAGATTGTGAGAGGAAAAGAGGTGACTATAGCCTTAAACACTGAAGTAAAGTGATGAAGGGCTAAGCACTGCCAATGCCATGACCAAGGGTCATTTTAATTAGGCTAAAAATTTTTTTGATGAGCAGGATTGATTACTCTTCTTCTATAATTTGAATTCCCTAAAAACGTCATGATCACTTGCCCATCGGGCAAGTTAAGAAGAGAACTCATTAACGTGATAGTAGACTCCACTGCTGGTCCAGGGCCATTGGACACAACTTTCTTTGCATGCTGGACGTGGATTATAAATCAAATGGTGCATTTTCAAGCCATATATGTAAACCTGTAAATTAATCTGCTTCTTCTCTCTTCTATTTACTTAGTAAAACAACATACTTATGCTTACTGTAATTAAAAGTGTCATTCTCATTTTCCCCACATTTTTCTTAGTTAGTGATGACAGATAGAAAATCTTTAATTAGAAGGAAAAAAGTGGAACAAAAGCTTTGTGATAGATAAGCAACAATAATAATTATTTCAATTCTGCTATTCACAAGTAATATTTTTTTTACAAAATCCATATACCAGAAAACTTACCGCTAAAAAGTTAAAGGGATCGCTTGACATAATACTAGTAATGCCCATCACTAAAATATATTTGGTTACTTACTTAGAATACATTACTCTACCACCTACATGAAATTTAACTTAGTGTAGTGAAGAAAGAAGAAATTAATAATTAATATTAGAAAAAAGAATAAAGAAATTATTATAACAAAAACATAGGAAATTCAAATGCATGTATAGCAGAAGAAAGAAATATACTTTCAAACATAATAGTAAAAACTTAACTGCAATTCATATATTGATTTTTATAAACAAATAAAAGAATAACATATTTTCAAAATATTATTTTTTCATACCTAAATAACACAAAAAACCAATAATGCCTTCAGAATGAGTAGATAAAAATACAATTTTGAATATCAACTTGGATTTGCAAAAATGCAGCAAGACTTTTTTTTCAAGATGAACATGTATCATTAAATGACTGATGCTGTATAAACTAAAGCTGCAATAGCCATCTTTTGAATTTTGCTATGCATGGCTTTGAAATTCAAATTTACTTAATAATGAGATCGACACAAGACTTTTTCAAGATTGTACATATCATTGAATAACTGATACTGTATCTATATATGGCTACAATAGCCGGCTTTGAACTTTACTATGAGTAGGAAATTGTTAAGTTAGTATGTGTACGACTTTGAAATTCAAGGTAATAATGGGGACAAAATTATCAATTGTGTCCCCCATTAACGGCAACTCATTCCTGTTGCTCCCTAGCTAGCATGTAAATAAACATCAGGGATGCGATTTGCCAATGTGATAAGTAATTACTTGAGACATGTGAAAACCTGAAAAATCATAGTCGCAATCAATTTGTACTTGTAGCCTAACCTACATTTGTTGTGAATGTCCCCAATATTATTATGATGGTGTTCAACCTGCTCCTTTATCCGCTGCCGTAAATATTATTTACCATGCCCATGATATTAACTTACAGTAATTTATTAAAGTTACCACTCTGAAAATTTGTACTGTTGAATGAATAGTTCATTAAAAATCTAACCTGACCATTAACAGTATTTGAAGTGATCAATCCCTTGGAAAAAATGCCAAGCAAAGCTTTATGTGTCTTACCGCATCTGCTGTTTGAATAAAATTAACGATGAGTCATGTTTTCTAATCTATACAAAACTCACATGTAAAACAAAACAATGTATTAATGAATTTGTCACATTTTCTACATCAGATTAGCATTTCTCTTAATGTCGAAAAAAGATAATAAAAAAAATCTTAAAATATAATAATCTAGCTTTTCAAACACAACAAAACCAAAAACTGCAAAACCAAATTCCACATTAATTTTTATTTCTTACGTTTCTTGATATCAACTTCTATTTAACCTATACATCAGCCCAACCGTAGTCACTGAAGATATGACAAGGAGACTATGAAATGACAGGTTTTAAGATGCAAATGAAATTTCTAATTGGTCCCAGAAAGTACTTAACACCTTTCCATGTGTTTTTAAAATGATAATTCTAACAAAAAAAAACATTAATGACAAAAGTGTTCTGGTGGAAAAAGGATATTCTTCATGTACTGCATTTAACAACATAAGAAACTCCTCTTATATTTATATGTGCATGAAAATATATGTTGTTAGAGTAAGACTTAACATTTTAGCCATAACATCTCAAATTATTATGTTCCCATTTAGTATGCCAGCCATCAAAAAAACATCATATAATGTCAATAATGACACCTGAGTAAATATAATAAAATAAGAATCTTTGAGAGGTCCATGTAATAGGTGATGGATGGTAAAATCGGAGACTCTGCTAAAAAAAAATAGGACTGCGGTAAAAAATTTTGAAGTCTGAGTTAGGAAAACAAGACTTTGAAAAAGGTCAAAAAGGCTCTTAGACTATGAGATCTGATGGAAAGTTTTAAAGAGCCATTCGTTTTCTGTCATCATTTTCCAACCATACATGAATTTGCAAAAATTTTATCTACGAGTTACAAAAAAGTACATTTCTTATAATAAGCTTTCAAAACTGTCACATTGCAAATGGATAGTCCTTTGCATCACATGAGATGGAATAATTTTCAGTTGAAAAGAGCATGTGGTTAATTGGATTCTTTTGTCTGAAAACAATACAATGAACATGTGATTCTTAAAAAGTGACTGGTGTCTTGAAAACATAACGTTGATAACAAACTATTAACAGCAAGCAAAGATCTGAACAACTGAGAGTAACTTTCATTCACTTAACAAGACTGCATACTCCTCAACTTAGCTATAAAATGAAGATACATGAGCATTTACAACATAATACTCATGAAACAACAATTTGTCATATAATAAAGAGAATAGTCTGAAAACAAGTCAACATTGATGGAAACTCTGCTGGTGTCAATAACAATAAACTTGTATGTCTGAAGGGGTGAAAATATTTCACCTGAAAGAATTTTATAGTCATCTCTATGATACACACTGACATCTGTATTAAGCTTATGAGTCTATTTTTTAGACAACCTTACTCGTCCTGTGAGACTAAATAATTATAAAGCAAGTAAACTTAAGTTTGTAAGAAAATTCAAATATTTAACCGGTTTAACGACAAACTTTCCCAAATAACATCTTCATCTTCCATCGGATTATAATTCATACAGTAAAAACACGAACAATTCTCACATTGTCTAGAAACGTTGCTGTTTTGTTGAGCCAATGCGCTACTTTAGGCCTCCCTAAAGAGATTTTGTGAAAATAACATTCAGTAAAAACATCAACGTCTCGTCAGAGCTTGCAGTTCAGTACTTCATGGTAATTACACAGAGTAAAATCTATTAGCGTAGATTTGGTCAGATAATTTAATGTTAATTTCTTCTGCATACTGGCATAAAATCAACGCTTTTTAGGGGAAAAAACGAGTATAAACTTCGCTTCAATTGCTCATTCATATCAACAATACGTAAGATTACGTTTACCAAGAATAAGTTTATCAAGAGACACCTCACCGGTTCTTGTTCCACGAATTTCGTTTGGCGTTAATATCCCTACCTTTCACTTTCTGGTCTTGTTTAGCGACTTTACTCAACAAAAATACTCATACAATCGCCGGCAAGAGGAACACTCACCACACTGAACTTACAAAGGCCACGTGAAAGACACAATTGTAAGGACATTTTGCATATCGCATGTGTTCATCCACAAAGAACAACACATGCATTTCATGAAACATTCACCCAATTACCTCAGATTTCAAAATATTGCCATCAAAAGTACTCCAGATGATAGAAGTGCAATCAAATAATTAATCCTTTCCACCTCTACTGCTTCAAAACAAACTGTTTCTTCATATCCCGACGAATATACGAATTACATCTTTCGCAAATGTCAGGTTGACGCCATTTTGCATAATCAACAAAAAACGTAAAGAGGCGATTGGACGAGCTAAATTATGTTAATTATTCCGCTGAGTATGTGTTTATTTTTATTTTTATTTTATTATTTTTTTTTTTGTTACTTTTTTAAATGTAATCGCTACCTCGTAAGTTTCATTTAACAGAGCAATTTATTCGTTCTATCTATTTTAATCAAGTCAGGAGTTTGTATGCATTGTTTTATTGTTCAAAGATTCAAACTCTGTTAATCCGCTGCAATTTATAGCCGGGGGATGCCCCGTTACGGTATGTGCCCCCGGTGCCCCCCCCCCCTCCCCTCTAATGGGTCGTGTTCTTAGCACTCATAAACAGGATATTTCCAACGCACCAAACTTTCGTATTATCTACGGTTAAATAAAAAAAACTAGACTCGGATATTTATAGTTGGCATTTTTTTTCTCTGAGTAATTCTAAAGAGTCTCCGGGTGGAAGCCCAAATTGGAGGTCGGCACACCCAGCAACTTGAAGTTGCACGATCCTCACGCTGAACAGAAGCTGAGTAAAAACAAAACAAGATAATTTTTTTGTGTCTCATTTGTCCCCAATATTCGGTTTGAAACTCTCAACTTCCTCAGGGGGCAGAAACAAAAGCTTAAGAGTAATGGTTTAAATGAGTTTGTAGGTCGTGAGGTCGTATAACATTGAAATATAAGCCGTTTAATCCATCTAATTTCACCAAAATCAATCTGAGAATTGTCATTGAAAATTGAAGATAGCGGGTCCTCACAACGCTAGCCTAGCCGACGTGCAGCTGAAAAATGGATCTGTATGGGAAGCAAAGCTGTTTTTGAATTGGGAATTCAATTATTGCCAATATTTAGAAAGGCACGGCCTTTCTTCCTACGGACCTTAAACATAGAAGAAGTTCTGGCACTTTGTGGGGATAAGAGGCAACTGTAAGTAATTAAACTTCTTTACAGATCAATTGACTCTCTATGTAGATTCAGTTAATGATGCTTGAAAACTGATACAGCTCAACCATTACACCTTAAATAAATGACCATTCTGATAAACTAATAAAACCAGGGGAGAATCTAGGCTCCTCATTGAAAACTAGCTTTTACCCTTATTTTTCTCGTTTTGTTTCGCACTCACTTTATCTTCGATTATAACTGTGCATGGATCGATGAAAGGGACTACTTTTGGTAAGTCAAGTGACCAACCGCGCCCTTGATTATTCAAAATTTTACTTTCCTAGAATTACACCACTCTTACAATCCTTTAAGTTCTTAATTTTTCTTCTACTGAATTTAGCTTAATGCTAAACATGTCAACTGTTTTAAAGTATTTTATTCCTCGTTAATAATTCAATGTTTTCTTCTCCCCCCCCCCCCCCCCCCTCTCTCTAAAATGAAAATGAGATTAATTTACAGAAAACAATTAATTTCCAAAAATTCCTATTAGTTTCATAAACGTTGTACTTATGGTCATAAAAAGCAAACGAATTTAATTTAATCAAATTAAATCTCTAAACTTTGAACCAGACCATTAACGTCTCAACAAAAAAAATCCACCAGTAGAATCGTGATATGCGATTCTGTCAATGTAATCATGTAAGAATCCGGGAGTAATCGGCTCCTAATGAAATTCAGTGCTTGTCAAACAAATAGCTAGTGAAAGGGGTTTGAGACCCGAACCCCCCCCCCCCCCCAACCTGGAACCTCCCGCCCCACTACCTGGATCTGCCACTGAAAACAGCAAAGGGAAACCAATCATGGGTACCTGGGCCGTTTTATTAACCGCTCTCATCTCCCCGGAATTCCCTGAGCATTAGATTCTTCTTCTATGGTACATTTCCGGGTTGGGGACACTTACACGAATGAACACCGCAAAAGTTTTGGCCAATAATAGCGGCTCTAACACGATGACGATGAGGCTGAAAAGCAATGAAGGGAAAGCTTTGACAACCACAAGTTTCCCCAGCCGTTGACGAACAATTAAGCCAATCTGCGACGAACTGCTAATCCCTTCCGATAAAATCTCTTCTACTGGATTTCGACTTGGAATCCGCGTGCGTTTGTAAACAGCCCTGGGTATCACATGTTAGTTGTTGTTGTTGTTGTTTTCTATTCTTGTTTGTTGTTGTTGTTGTTGTTGTTGTTTAAGTTTAGATATACTAAAGAAAAGCAAAGAAACCAAGATACAAACAAAACCAAAAAGAAACCTACAGCACTTACAGGCAAAATAGTGAAGGACATAACGAACGTACACTTACACATCTTGTTACGTGACAACCACTTACACTAATTACAATACAATAATAATAAATAACTTAGATCTTAGTAAAAGTACCCTAACATCGTTGTTAACAATGACACGTACGTTTAACTTTTACTGAACTATGACATTTTTAAGGCCTCAACACCCTTGATATGATAAGTCCCCGCCGGACAGCACCGTCCCCAAACTCCAATGACAATCGGTATGATCTTCACTTCACGAAACTTCCAAACTCGCCTAATTTCTCGTTTTAGGTCTCGGTCGGTTTTCCACCTTCTCTTGTTCCTTTCCTTAACTCTGGTATCGAAAGGGCGGACTATGTCTATTATCAGGCGCTCAACAGCTTGTCGAGGCAACAATATCTGGTTTGCAAAGTTTGATTTGTTGGTCAGTCTAGATCTTAAAATCCCTCAAAATTTTGACCGCTTGAGATTCCCGAGCACGGGTTGAGGTTTATGGTCATACCATTTTGCCCCTCAGTTTCGAATCAAAATCTCTCACAGAGCTTCCAGCAGTGAATGACAATTGCCACTTTGTCTTAGCTTGTTCCCATAGACAATACTGCTTTTGGGTCAGCATCTTATATTCTTCTATACGCTTGCTACTATATGACTTATATTCTCCTCTCCCTCTCCACACATAACCTGCATGTCTTTGGAATGTTCTGCATGTCGATGATTGATTTTGTAGTCTTCGTTCTTAAAGCTTGGTCCTGAGCAGCAGTAATCAATCCCTCTGTCTCGTTCTTTAACTGACCCCTACTTAACCATCTCCATATGTGATGCTCTTCAGCATCCACTGTGCATCCACTGTGCCATATAGGGGCTTCCCTAGTCACCCTCTTTTTCTTTCTGCTCGTACAGCATCCATATCCTTATTAAAATCCTCGCTCCTCTTCAGCACCTTCCCTTGCGCTACTGCTTCTATCACCTTTTCTTTGATGCTATCAACAAAATTACCAAGTCCTTCGATTTCCGCCTGCGCTGAGTCTTCATTGCTTTAAAGTCCTCTTCCCCGCTCCTTTCTAATCACGTAAAGCCTATTGTAACTTCTTCCTAGGGTTGATCGATAGATTGTCAGGAGCTTCGGTACGTGGTGTCCTTTTAATTCTGTCCATTTCCTCAAGTTTATTCTTGGTCCAGTCATGATTCCTCTACCTTATCTCACAATCGAGACCGCCCTTGAGATGATGGCTGCAATTACATTCCCTCCGTTTAGTTTTGACTTCGGGATCTTCCTGACTATGCAGTAATATTCTGTCTCTGTGATCCCTTTCACTGCATCTCTGAATGCTTTATATCATCTACTTATCCCGAGATATTTGTAGCCTTCACTGTCCTCATCCAGTGATCTATAAATCTTTCCCTTGGCTCGATAAAGCAATGCCTTCAGTTTGAATGACCCGGGTGTTCCACTTTTCATTATTAGGGCTGTATATTTGATTATTATTGTCATCGTTATTGTTATCATTATCGTTATCGTTATCGTTATTATTATCGTTATCGTTATCGTATCGTTATCGTTTTCGTTATCATTATCGTTATCATTATCTTTGTCGTTATCAATATCGTTATCGTTATCAATACGTTATCGTTATCGTATTCGTTATCATTATCGTTACATTATCTTTGTCGCTATCAATATCGTTATCGTTATCAATACGTTATCGTTATCGTATTCGTTATCATTATCGTTATCATTATCTTTGTCGTTATCGTTATCGTTATCGTTTTCGTTATCATTATCGTTATTATTATCTCTGTCGTTGTCAATATCATTATCATTATCGTTATCGTTATCGTTATCGTTATCATCATCAATATACCGCCGCCCGGTTAGCTCAATTGGAAAGGCGCCGCTCTTCACAGCGGGAAGTCGTTGGTTCAATTCCGGCTTGACCAACACTCGTATAAGGTCTTTAAATAACTGAGGAGAAAATGCTGCCTTTGTAAAGACATCCGCAAACGCGGTTAGACTTAAATTTCTATTCTTCTCGGCCGGAAGATAAACCATGGGCCCCGTCTCACAACCCTTGCACATAAAAATTCTGTGGGACGTTAAAGAACCCACACAGTGTTATAAACTAATAAAGTGATAAAGAGTAGGGAACGTAATCCCCGTTGTGGTGGTCGATCTCTCATGGGGGTGGGACTCTTAATTACGGGCCTACGTAGTAGCGCCATGCGCTGAAGAGAAGACTTTGCAAGATATCAACACGACAGCCGTAGACAGCTGTTCGCCACTTTTCTGCCTCGTCAGTACGATGCAACGAACAGAGAAACTCTGCTGTAAAATGCCCACTCACTGTCTGCAGACTCTGTAGAACCCTAACATTGAACTCAACTGCACTCACAGAATAACGCCATATATCACGTATCCCCGAGAGAGCAAGGTTCCAAGTGTCACGTTCGCAAAGAAAATGTAGGATGGACAAAACCATCCTTAGATACATGGGCAAAAACATGTAAAATTGAACAGCATATCGGATCCATAAAATTTAAAAGACCTACGGCCCCCAAAATAAGTAATAAATTGACATTGAAACAGTGCAAAGGACGGCAAACGAATATACCGCAGGTTGTAGGATCTATAGAGACCTGATCAGCAAACCTGTTGCTGTGACCCTGCCAAGAATTGGCGATCCTACAGGGGCACCCAACGGCAATTTTCGGGACAATATCTGTTCGGAAGACGATTTGAGAACTAGAATTTTCGGAACATTTGTTGTAAAATTTCTTTCTTGCCTGGCTCTCCTAGGATTTTCGAACATCTACAAAATGGTATAATTACCCATTTTAAACGGATATTTACCCTAAAAAAGGCCACCTAAAATTTTCGGGAGCCTTTTCCGGGCTGAAATTTTCGAAAAGGTAAGTTTTGATCCCTATAATTTTCGGATTACTAGACTTTCAGCTAGGAAATCCCGAACAGATGAAAAGTTTTTAGGGGTTAAAAATGTCCCTATATCTATCGTTTAAATACTAAAATACGTTCAACAATGCTATGTTAAGTGGTTTTGAACTATATCCTCGTTGGGTGCCCCTGATCCTAGGTAAATAAATAAATTATCATCATCATTATTTATAGCCACCCTGTGGCGTGTTAGGAATGGGTTTATCCTCTCTTGGCTCCAAACGCGTAATGATTTGTTTCATCTTGAAATTCTGTTTACGTGCCAAGGTCGCAATCGCGCTCCTCTTATCATCCGGGCAGGCACCGGGCCAGATTTTGGGCAACCGGTCGTGTGTAACTCATAATTTTGCGGTTTTACTTCTGACGATTTTTGCGTTACTGTCAGTGCCTGGTGAGAAGATCCCAATTGGACCAATCACAGGGAAATGTTCCCACAAAATATTGATATTTCGCGCAACCACAAAATAACGCTCCCGTAAAAATAAAAACTACCTTTTTTGTTTCAGTCAGCGAGTACAAAACATAACGCAATCTGCAATAAGGCATGTACCTACAATTAGCTACTTGAAACTTGAGAATACACAAGCAAAGAGTATAGAATAAAATACTGACGTAGATACTCCTAGTTTTCAGTCTTGGGACACGACCTTTGACGAATGTAACTCTTATCCGTCGTGATGTATTTCTAGTTCTGTTTCAAAGTAGAAAGTTTTGTATTTATCTTATACCTTTTTAGCAGTGAAGATAGTTTTAAAATAATTACAAGAAGCTCCAGGATTTCGAGTACATGATGATGATGATGATGATGATGATGATGATGATGATGATGATGAAAAAGTGTTTGAAAACACAGTGTTTGACCTTCACCTACCCTAGCATGTACGAGAGTCACGTTGTTAACTTGAGCATTATGATTCAACTTTTCAGTTGTTTTTTCCGCCGCTAATTATCCTGACATTTACTGGCTTAATTATTTACTTTTTTGTGGTCGAAGAGAGGATTCAGAGGTCGCTTGGTGAGTGATTTAGGGAACGTTTTAGGACAAAAGCAAGGGCCGAGATGTTTTCTTAGAATCTTGGGTTTTCTTCGATCAGAAGTCCCGGCCCTTGCTTGAAATAATAAAAAAAAAAGACTCTCAGCTTAACAATCTTTCGAATCATAGTGTGCACTTTATTGGTCTTAACTGCATTTCAGCTGCACTTCACAATGATACAGGTTCTTGCTTGTTTGAAAGGATAGCAAACAAGTGCAAAATCTTACAAGAAGTGTCAACAAAGTATCACGTTGTCTCTTGTTTGGGTACAAAAAAAACTTTTTGAGCGTTAGCTTTATTTCATCATAACGAGGTCGTGAGCTAACGCCACTCTTGGAAGCACATTTAAAGATGACGTGTTTCTTGCGTAATAGTTTAAAGTGCAGCAAAGGTTACTTAATAGTTACAGCAAGTTTTACCCTTTTTTCAAACAGTTCGGACACACCTGGCTGGATGTCCAGGTCGTTCATACGAAATCCGACGGATTCTGCTGAAGTCGACTTTCATCGTGGTGTGGTTTCATGTAATTTCCCGCGTAGTTTCCCATTTGTCACAGTAAATACGGTGCATACACTTGGTTGCGAAATATTTGCTCTTGTGATGACGAAACAACTCAGTCCATGGAACTGGTTCAGTTTGGCACCAAAAAGTTCTCCAACAGATTCCACAAATTATGGGAACTCATATGTAATCTTTTAAAGAGTCCACACATGAAAGAAGTGATTATATCCTGGCAAATTGTCCGGAGACTTGAAAATAAAAAAAATTTCTCCTGGTTGCTACATTGAGTAATCCTTACTAATTTGCATTTCCGGAAAAAATAATATTAGGAACAAATTTTGGGAAAACTGCTGACGAAGCTATTAACTCAGGAGTCCAGCTCTAGAAGGTTTTGATCTTTTTGTATCGCATCAAACAAACTTGAGAAAGAAACCTCTGAGACCAGGTTAGGTCTGAGAAGTGCGAGACTTGAAGACTGAAATGTATCAACAACACGATTAAGTCTTCTTATTTAAGCTTTCGCAGCCTTTGCTTTAGAAAGGACTACTTGTATTCGGACCGATGTATTAAAGTGTAACTATGGTTGACATGAACATATGTTCATTTAACGACGGTGGAAGTAAGCCGGACGTTACTGACTTGCGATCAGGCGTTCCTTTTCTAGTAGAACATACGAAAGAAAACCCTTTATTGCTTCATCGCAGCGGTTTGTAGCGTAAATTCGTTACCCCTTTCACTGCCAAATGTGGCCAAAGGCAAATTTCGACCAAAGTTCCAAATTTCATTTTCGAAAACAAATGCCATCATGTGAAAGTACAGGAAGGGAGCTTTCATCTGAATGGTCACATCATAGGATTTCGTCCATAGACTCGAAAGTTGGAGTCACCTTACAAAACCCCCTCAAACACTCCGGCAATGAAAGGGTTCATGTTGCCTGCCAACCATTCGGGCAACGTTGATACACCCTTGAAGAATCGCATCTTGGTTACGTAAACATTTTAAAAAAGGAAGGCATCTGAAGATTCTGCTAAACGTTCGTGACTAAGATTTTTTCTTTAATAATCTGTTTATTTAATTAACAAAGCGCGTAGATTCCGTGACCCTTATCGACCACTAAGTACTAAGAGGGGACTCCCACCGGAAATTCCTTTGCTATGACGGTTCTGCTATGTTTACATTCAGTCAGTTCTGTAACCAGTGGATCTTTCGTTCTAGCTTAAGACTGATGACAATATTCCATCAGGATAAATGGAGGATTGATACAAAATGATTCACTCCTTGGGAGGTCTAATCGAGTAATCGTCCACGAAAGAATGACACGCGTGGATTTTCGCGTGGATACTCGCGTCAACCGCGCGTGTGATTTTCAAAAAAAAGACAGCTGTTGGCTAATAGGAAAGCCCACTGGTAGTTCACGTCCTTTCATTTTGCGTCATTTTCATGGACTAACTTGCACGATCTTGTTTCTTCCCAGAAACCTAGTCTGATTCAAACTGTGTATCACAAAAAAAATTATTCAGCGGTAACAACGAAAAAGATGTTAGGATATCTGTAAGTTTTCTTTTCATGGACTGTCATTTTCAGAGAATGAAAATATCGGTCCATTCATTCGAATTCTCAATGAATCGATTTACATATTAACTGATTTTTATCATGCAGTGGAAGATGAGATGATACACGCAAAAACGCCTAAATCCAGTACTGAAAAAGGACCTAAGGCACTCATTTAGGTTCAGTACCTTCATGCGCGTGCCGAACAACCAAGATCTGTTTTCTAAATACTGAGTAAGGCGTAAGTGTCAGGATCTAGGAGGTTTATCATATTGAGCTACAACCAAAACGGCTAATTTACTCACGCGGTAACTAGGAGCATCTGGAAATTATTTTTTTACTAAGCATGTAAAGCGGTGAAATCTCTGAATCAAAAAAATTAAATTAAAATAAAAAAAAAGACAAGTGCTGCGAAGTTTCATTGTACTTACAAATAGTTACTTTTCTGAGTAAGATCTAGTCAGTCATTTCGTTATGATAGCTTTGTACGTGCGTTCGGAATTTGCATGTGACAGCCATTTTCCGTACTTCACTCACAATTATAGTAACTTTATCAATTATGTTATTGTATAATTCACTGCTACCATTTTTTTGGAGTGACATCAGTAACTGACGGGCCTTTCTCAGAGTCTCACTAAATGTATTGATAGTCAATAAAAACGTTAACTTTTCCAAACTGAATCATTTAAAGAAAAAGAGTTTGGCTGAGTTTTCTGCCGCATTCACTTTTCCCAAAGCGTGCGATCTCATGATCTCTTAAAATGCCTATGCTTGATTTGGATATCATGTCAGCCAAACAAATTAATTCGGTGCCTCGGAAACCGATAGTTTGACGAGGGAATTTGCTTTAATTCCTGAGGCGTGCGAATCTTATGATCTCTGATATGGCCCAACTTGTTTTGGATCATCCAAACCAAATGGCAGTTCCTTGACGATGTTTTCACTGATTCCCGTAGCGTGCGAATCTCATGATTCACCTAAAATGGTCAAAGTGAATTTGTATGCCCATGTCATTCAAACAAATAAAACGCTCCTAAAAAATAAAAATTAATGATAATGATGACCGACTGTTTCCGTTGTTTTCCTCCTTCACCTTGCACCTGTCTGCTTGCTCGCGGGTGTGTTCAAGTGGAAACCGCCTCGTGACACGGCCTCTCTTCATTGCGTGCAAAGTCTAGTGCCAAACGTTTACACGGGCGTGTACGTTAGCAGGTCCGCGGGCGTGCACGACTCGTATGAAAAATGAGTTTGATGTTTGTCTCTATGTTTTACAAAGCTTTGCTAGCCGAGCCATACAGTTGGCAACTACAGCGTGTGCCGCATGTAATAAAAACCAACCATGAAAGGGCCTTAAACTGCAAATTGACTGTCAAAATTTGTAATCCTACAACTAGGTCACATGATCATGAGTAATGCCAGACTAGAAACGCCAATTCGTGAGTCTCTGGAGGTTGCGTGCATAGGAAGATTAATTATCTACTGATCATCTCAGTCGTACTGTGATGAACCGGGGATGAACAACAACCAGTATATGCCGCTACAAGAAACAGAGATGCACAGCTAATCAACTACTCTGCTACTCAGTTCTCAATAACAACCGCGGTTTAAGAGGGTCAATCAAATAAAATTTCAAAGTAGGAGCCCTTATGATTCCGGCTATGGGAAGAGGTGACCAGTCGGCTTTCTTTGAGAGTTTGACGGCTCCACACTGACGTTTCAATGACATTCTTTTCTTTTTGCATATAGTTAAAACCGATATACATTGTCAAAATACTGTCAATTCTGGTCTTGTGAAACTTTGTAGCCCAGTGAGTTGAGTCTGTTTTACTTGTGCGTAAAAGCAGCAACAGTTGACCGGCTCTGTTTTGAGAGTCCACGATTGACGCGTGACAATTGACCAAGGTATACCATTAAGGCACAATCGATTGTAAGTATCGTATAAACTACTATCTTATAAATAAGCTGTTGGGTTTTTAGTTTAGCCTCGACTCCGCTCTTATTTTTTAAAGACCCTTTACTGAAACCCGCGTTTTAAACGGCGAGAACTAAGACGTACTACTAACTCGAACACTGGACGGCCAAAGTACTAGTATTGTTTTAAAGTCTGTTCAGTAATACCCTTTTGCAGGACCGTTTCCAGTTGTTAGCAGGGGGAATTAATGACGTTCATTGATTCATGTGTTCAGTATGTTTCCATAAGTCTGTCAAAAGCCTGTAAACAGGCTCTCTGGTAAGCGTTCGAAATTCATGGAGGGGCAGTACGAGGTGACGAGAATGGAGAAGAACTAGCGCTGACCGGAACACTATAAATTGAAACTGAATCTCGATTTTGACTTCCCATTCAGTATGTTTCGTTTCAGGTCTATTTCGGTTATAAACAAGTTTATATTGTCAATGAAAATTCAAATTCAGTGCCAGCGTTACAGAACCGGTTTCAGGGTCTTTCCCTTTCTCGTTTACACTTCCAGTTTAACCGGAAGTCACAGCCTAAAATTGGAAGGGGAGTTTAAATGTTCTCATTTTATATGTTAGCGTCTTTTATCGTATTTTATAATCCGTTTTTGAGCGAAGAACGCAGATCAACAGTACAGATATATAAATTCGAGAGCCGCCGCAGTTGCAATCGATTCAGGAGTTTCGTCTTTCTGAGCTAGCGACTAAACGATTATTGGGCGGAGATTTATTTCCGGCTTAAAAGGTAAATAATTTTTCATTCGTTACTATTATACTTGTGTGGGCAGTGTTATCGCGTGTTTCAAGGTTCGTGATTTTAGTACGAAAGTCAAACTGTGGATTGATTGAGTAGTAAATACGTCTAGCTTAAAAATGATGGCAGAGTTTTCTCGGCCGGGTCATTTTGGTAAGCTTAGAATTTTTTGTGGTGGGGGAAAAATCGCAAATGAAGTACCAGTGATGATTTAAATTCTTTGTGGAACGCCAGAATTTCTCCAACGTCCCTTCGATCGTGGATTCCTTAAAGTTATTTAAAAACGCGCGCAGGGTGTATCTCTCTCATGTTGATTGACAATTCGATCGGAAAACGTAAATGATAACTTTTTCATTTTATTGCATATCAACACGGAATGGAACTATCTAAAGTTTAAAACACACGGCTTCTTCTTGTGGCGGCTATTTGTCAGACAGAACTGATCTTAACCAGTTAAAAAAATCTGAATGGCTTAAAAAAGAATTTTCGTGTAGAGGGGTCTATTAAACAAATAAAGTGTATTTTACATGTAATTCACTCGGCAAAAGGACAAAATTGTATTGACACAATTTGTCACGCGTTGAAAATTTCAGAGTTGTTGACCAATCCGAAACTCGGCAAAATTCTGAAAAATAGAAGCAAAAATGCCCACTTTTGGTCCTGTAATAACAGTTTACATTTAGTTTGAAATAGCTTTTTCGCCATGTATAGTATTGTACAAAGAAAGGTGCAGCAAATTAATGAATTGGCAATTTTCCACAACATACAACTGGAATGAAATAAGAGAGTGGAGTTCGTTCTTGACTTTTTTGTATGTACATCTTGCCTTGAAAATAGGGTACTTTTTGTTAGCAGTTTAAGAAAAAGAATTTTCCCATAAAATGTAAGAAATGCGAAGTAATTCTGCAAGATCTGCAAATTCATAAGTGCTTCTCTCAGCCTGGGGCTCATTGTGACGTTCGAGCATGTTATCACGTACGCACATTTTATGAACCACAAAACTTTTAAATTTGTTTACTCCAACACTTGTTTTACAAGATCTTGATTGAAAGGTAACAAATACATGCAGTTTTACGACTAAAGAACTTATTTTTCGACCAGTGTTGTTAATGGGGACGTGAATATCACTGTAATATTAGTGAAAAATCGACGATCATTCAAGAAAACCTATGTATGAATGAAAACTTGTTAATCAAATTATGCGACTAAAAAAATTACGTCATGAATTTCTTTTGCCTTCGTCTGAATTGCCTCACCAACCATGCTTATCTTGTTGCCAGCATATTTAAACTGAGTAAGTGTATTTAACCTTCGACCTGGAAATTTTTGTAAGCAAAGTAAGACTCAAAATCGCATAGTAACAAGGAACGTCAGACCAGTTTTGGGAATATTTTATACCAGTCTATGCGCGCTCAACCCTTTATGACGTCATTGACACTAGATATTGTAATAACATTATGCACTTTTATTTTACGGTTTGTGATTGGGTAGGTTCTCAATGCGTGGTATATATTAATTTTGCTCCCCAGAAGACTCAAGAAAGAAGTTAGTTGACCTGACTGACACGGTTGCCGCAGATGATGCCTATGGGACACGAAAATCTATTGCAGTCATTTCAGGAGATTGTCAGGGACTACGTCGGCTACAAACTTCGGCAAAGGAATATTTTCTTGCCTGGATATCATGTGGATTCAACTTCGCCAGCGGCTCGTCATTTGCGACGAGTCGCTGACGAATTGATAGAAGAAAACAGACAATTATTCGAAACCATGTGCGATCAGCTTCATCTAACGCCTGCATCAACGTATGCTACTTTTGTGGGAATAGCGGACGAAATTTTCCAGACAGGAACTAACTGGGGTCGGATAGTAGCTTTTCTGGCGTTCGGGGCCACGTTGGTCGTGTACTGTGCCTCAAGAGAGGATTTGGCGCAACTTATTGAGAACATCGTTGAATGGATTTCGTTGTACATGAACCAGAATCTTGGTCCTTGGATTAACAGTAATGGCGGATGGGTGAGTATGTTTGGAATTACAACTGATCTGTGAATGGGTCCTCGCTCAGTAGTGCTAGTATGTGTTCAATGTTGGGTAGTAAGTGGAAAAAAACTCATGGCTCGGGAAATGCTGAATCACTAAGAATAAAAGCGCGATTTGTTGACATTAAACATCACGAGAAAATCAAAGGATTTCAAAAATACAGAAAATATTCAGAAAAAAATAGCAAGGCTATTATCTTTGAGAATCGATCTTTTTAACCTCTTTTTTGTCATTTCGCCCGGTGTAATCTGAAATAGAGGCGAAAACGCGCAAAAAATTTTGCTATTAATTAAGCTTTAAATATACAGTGTGCTGTGTTCGTTGTGTTAAAGCGCAGATCGAGAGTAAAATGATTGTAATCTCAATGAAAAGCGTAAATATAAAGCAAGAAAATTTTAAATAATATATTTTAAAAAATCGTTAAGAATGTGATATGCGAAACCTAAATTTGGTGTTCAGTAAACGTGCCTTTTTTGGAGTTGGATGCAAATTCGCTTCATCCTGTCGTCTGTTTCACTCGTGTATTTTCAAGAATAGAACTTGTCGCTTGTCCTTCCTGGGGAACTGACGATATCCTGGATTATTTCGGTTTTGATAGAGTATAAGCAAAAATGACAAAAATAAGTTTAAAAATGTTGCTAGCCAAAGCAAGGAGATATTAGCACGCGGTTAGTCTGAGGGAAATTTATTTGGGGATTGTTTTAATATTTAGCAAAGATTTATTGTAGGGCGCCAGGATTCGTATTGAATGACTGTAGTAAATTTATAGTATTTTGAGTACGTGGAGTTGAACTGGAAATCGGAAATTGCAAGTATGTCAGCCTACTTATTAGTCACGCTTTGAGGGAAATACGATCCGCCAAAACTTTAAAACTTTAGTCTTTCTTTTACTTGACACATGCCGAATCACAAAAAAATAAACCCTATAAATTTTAACCCTTTCTGTTTTTTTAATCCAGCATCAAGATGACGTAATCTTGATATTTTGGACCTTCAAACCGGAAGGAACTCGGATGCCTGATCAGTATAGTATCTGCACCAACTATGGAGTTCACATCCATTTGCAAAATTCAAGACAGTTGAAATATTATATTGAAGGATGATAAAGTGTACATTTTTAGCATAACTTTGACCAAATAGCGTTAGTGTTAGTGTGAGCAGTGCAACTCTCCGTGTATGGAGTAAAGGGGGTCTATTCGTCCATAAAGCTTCAGGGCTCGTAACGTTTATGAATTTCCTTCTATAGCGTGCTTATAAAACCATCAATTTATCCAAAAGGTGCAATGAAAACCTGTTTATGCTATGCAAAAGTACACGCCAGTAGTATTTTTGTCATGATTACTAAATAGTCGTTCTCATTTTTTTTTTTTCAGGATGGATTTATTGACTTCTTCACGACAGACGAGGGTCCTTCTGACAATAACGCGAGTGGCTGGCGTGTAGCTGCTGTAGCTGGCCTTGGGCTGGGAGCCCTTCTTATGTTAGCATGCAGATGAAAACTGGCAGAAATGTGATACTAATGTTTTTTCTTGGTGTTATTCCGTCAAGTTGTTTTTATGGAAATCTGGAACATTTACATCATATTTATGACAAACACAATCTGGTTGAAAAAACAAGTGAAAATCTTGTTGTGTTTACCTGGAATTCAAGCTTGAAGGATACCTTTCTATTGTCAGCCTTAAATTTCAGGCTATGTTAAATTTATATAACTAACAGTGCAGAGAACAGGAAATGATTATTGTAATGTATTTTTAGATCTACAATAGAGTAACTATTGAATTTTTAGTGTTATGTTCTTGTCAATACATAATACATGGCTGATTTTGCAGGAGCAAAGTGATATTATTTTCTTTTCCCCAGTGTCTCAAACTCACTGGTGGTTTGCATAAATGCATTCAGTCATTTTGTAAACATGATGCGCATGCCATCTTCGTATCTTCTGTGAAGAACTTGATATATTTAAGTTTGTCAGTATTAAAAAGTACCTCACATTTAACAGCAGATCTGAAGAATACTATATATTTTAAT
This sequence comes from Porites lutea, assembly GCF_958299795.1. NCBI lineage: Eukaryota > Metazoa > Cnidaria > Anthozoa > Scleractinia > Poritidae > Porites > Porites lutea. The sequence continues at coordinate 12,791,306 of NC_133204.1, forward strand.
AACATTTTAATACATTTTAATCTTCCCAACACTGTTGGAGTTCAGTGATTTTTACAAAACTGATCTGATCACAGTCCTTGAAGCAGTCTTTTGATGTTGACAAACTATACCTAAAAAAAAAAAATAGTGTAATATAAAAAGGGACACCACCATGTACCCACAGTTTAATCATGGATCTAAGAAAAAGGAGATCCATGATAGCCAACCTACTACTAGTAGAATGGCACTTGATGATGATGATAAAAAGGCAATGTAAAACCTGTAAATAAATCTGCAGTTAGACCAAAACAATTGAGATTCATCTTTTACACAGTCCCTATATTTTATACTTTCCAGAGGAGATGTACAAAAAGTCTTTCATTTGCGGTTATTATTATATTTTATTTAGGTGGGTCCTGGTTTGGTCAAGAGGCCACCTGTTTACGTTGGGTTTAAGAATACAGTGGATTTTCTGTAATTGCTATCTTTGGTTGATCGAGATATGTTAATAGCTGACTGAAGCAAAAATCATGATTTTCTCTGAACAGATTGAGCTTTGGGTGTAAATAAAATGAATAATATTAAGAAAATTGGTTTTACTTTGTCAGTACTTTGGCAAGTATCAGATTTGAGGTTGTACAAAGTGTTCTATTAACTTTTCTCAGACTTTTCTCCCTATTATCAAATAAGTTCAAAAAGGAAAATAAGATGATTGCATTGAGATGGTTAGCACCACATGAAATTCTAGCCTGCAAGAAGGCTCAGTCTTGTGCAAGTTCAGGGAAAATTTTGAGTGGCAGAGTCTATATCCTGCATTCATGTTATAGAGTTATCCCTAAGTAGGTTTTTTAAACGTAAGTTAAGAATTAAATTCCATTGAGTTTATTTTAACAGGGTAACTCGCAAAGTATTATAAATTAGTGTGAATTCACATTTTTCCTTCTTAAATCAAAGAATACCAGGGCTGACAAACATGGAAGTCAAGACTGCCTCTTTGATATGTGAGAGGAGGGTTAGATCCAGAGGAATTTCATGGAGTTTCACCAGTCTGTAGTTCTGAAGCTTATCTAATAATATTGCAGACATCATTAATTTGTCATTTTTCTCAGAGATGGCAGAGCGAAGTAGGGCTAGAACCAGAAGTTGTCTACCTTGTATTTTCTCTTTGCAGGAGGCAATTTACATACCTTAATACTGTTGAATTGCATGCACATTTAAGACAGTATACCAAGAGTGACTCGCGTTTTAGCCCTTGAAGAAGTTTCATCATGCATTGGCATTTTTTTTGCAGAAGTTGGAATATTGCTAACTCTAACAAACCTCTTGAATAGCATAAAATTATTTATTTGTACAAAGTATTAAATGAATCATGTTGTACTTTCCACATTAATCACTGCGACATAAATGCTTACTCAGTGAGACACGTTTCAGGGGGATTTAAACGGAGAAATGGAACTTGTCTCATGACAGTGAAGCAAAATTGCAAGAACATTGCAAGTGAAAATTCCCTAGTGTAAAAGAGTCGAGTACAACTTTGTATCAATCCACAGCTTCACGTGTTCAAAAATAATATTACTGCAGAACTCATTAACATTCAGTTCAGACAGCATATTTTAATTGATAAGCTGTCCACTAAGATATGAAGGAGGAGAACAAAATTGTTTTCTCTTGCAGTAACCCATTATATCCACTAAGATATGAAGGAAGAGAACAAAATTGTTTTCTCTTGCAGTAACCCATTAAAATATCTTTTATTTTTTTGTATTTATTTCTTGTGCTGTTTATAGCATGAAAATCTATTTTCAGCCTAGTTAAGTCTGCCAATAATCCTCAGATCAATTTTGAGCACACCATGGTGCTTTGTAAAAATTTCTATGTAGGAAAAGACTGGAGAAAACAATAAAATTAATTTTGTCATTTTTCTTCCGAAGCGAAGCTAAAACTTGGTAGATTTATCGTAACTTAACAATATTACCTCTGACACTGAAGTTGTGTGCGCTCCCCACACAAACATCATGATAAAATGCAAATACAATGTGTATAATACTATTATCCTTTATGCCACCCACTCACTTTTTCTGTTTTTTTTTTTTTCATATGTTTTGAAGTAAAAATATTTAAAGCATAACGCATATGCCTTTCTTGCTGACGTAATTTAATCCCCGGCCCACACACTGATCACAAGATAGACCATTTTAAATCCATCTTATCGATTCTGTTGACATTCAAATGACATCCATGGTGTGAATCAGGTTCAAATAGGAAATTCTGTGTGGGAGGATTGCATCATCCACACAACAAAACATTTATAAAAATATACACCCCCATATTTAACATCTATGTGGGAGGCGACAGCATGGCGTCAGAGAACTAGCAGCTGAGCCTAAAAAAGGAAAAAAAATATGTTGAAATTTATTCCTGTGTGTATTCACTTTAGCATACAATTTTCTTTGCACTGTGCTCTGAATCTCAAAATATTCATTTCAGTAAATTAGTAAAGAGTCAAAGTAATTTTGCTGTTCAAAAATGCTTTCAAATGTGATCAGTCACCCGTTTAAAATATTCTTATAAAGCAAGGCAGCCAAACAGCCAGGCTGGCTTGGGTCATGCCTTGTTGTGAGGTTATGCTTTTTCAAACTGGTATCTTATTGGCAAGCCTAATTTGATAACCAGCAGGCTCAGCTCTTGCCTCATTTCACCATGTGCCATTTTTGTTATTTGTAAATACAGTCAGGACGAGGGCTGGCTTGTTCAAACTGAGATCTTGGGTAGCAGACTTAATGGCCCGCCTTCTCACACAACCTGAACAAAAATGTTCTTAGCCTGGGCCCAGGATGAGACTGGGGAGGGGGAAAGGGCACCACACTTTCCTCTCCTCAGACTACCGTTCGCCTAGACCACAATTTCACACGCACTCGTGTTTCAGTCACTCTATTATCCTTGAGGAAGAATGGGGACTACTCCTAGCCTACCTTTCGCCTTGCTTCGCTCACCGATTTTTTTCCACCTTTTTCCCCACTACGAAGCCTGGTCCCAGGCTAATTAAAATTTCCTAAGAAAATAAGGCATGAACCAAGCCAGCCCAGTAAAGCAGGCCAGCAGGCTCATCAACAGGCCTCATTTTCATATTATTAGCAGACTTGAGCATTGAAACTATACCATAAATTAAAATATCATATTACATACATGTATTTACAATAGTTTTCTTCCTCAAGGCAAAAATAATGAGATTTGACCTCTAATTTGCCTCTATTTACTCAATATTATGGAAAAGAGAGCACATTATTTAGTTAAAAATAAAAACATATTGGAAAGACATAATTTTAAGGCTTTTGAATTATTTTTCCTGCTTTTATACTGAACATGTTGATAGTAATGTCAGTTAAAAGTGATTATAAAAATTAATGTTTCCATTGCAAGATGATATAGATCATTCAAATTTCATTTTGCTAATGGACTCATTCATGCCATTTATTTCATTTACTTGTGTTCACAATATTTAAGGTCAAGGGTAGATTTATTCCCTTGAGCTAACATGTCAATCTCTACTTCAGTCAGTTAATTACTTGTACCAAGGCAAATGTCACAGTTGCCTCTAGATCTGTTAAAACTTGCTTCTGGCCTACTTTGAGAATTATTTACAAACAACAATGAATCAAAGTTTTTTGCCATTTTTCCCGCTATTTTTCAAACATCATACCACTGGTATTTTTTGCTTTTCTTCCTTTTGCCGCAAGTTTATAATTTTTAAGCCAGGGTCTAGGTATCTCAATAAGTCATGGATTTGACCACCCCCACCCATATTGTAGGTGAAGCAGCCAAGGTTATTCAGTTAATTTTTATAGCACATCACTCAAGTACGAGGAGCAGTTGGAATAAAATCATACCCGGTGAACAGGGTTTTCTCTCTTGCATAGCTTTTAGTGTTTACGAAGTCATTTGCGTCCCTTGTCAGTCACACAGTTGCTTCGTTTTATATTACACTCTGTCACTATCTCTATAGTAACGAATTAACGATCTGACGCATGCTTAATGAAAACCACAAGCGGTCCGCTGAAGAGGTTTCTCCTGGAGCTTATGTGACTGACAAGCCAAGCAAACGACTTCATAAACACTAAAATCCATGCAAGAGAGAAACTTCTACTTTTTTTTTTATTTAAGAGAGAAACTTCTATTTGCAGGGTAAATAAAATAGGTTAAAAATCCCAACTTGCAGAAGGCACACCATCTTAAAAAGATACATTTCTGGGATATTTAAATCTTTCCATGCATGAAAATGGTTCAATATCTTGTGGTCTGAATCTAAAAAAAGTTGCACTCTGAATCTCCAAATTACCGTGTAGCATGAAAATTTTGCAGGTTCTAATTTTTTGCGAATTTTGCAGATTGACCTTGATCCGTAAAAATTAGTTCCTGCAGAAAAAAAAACCCGCAAAATAAAACGCTGCAAAAATTAATTCCCTTCAGTCAAATTAGAAACTTTGCTTTTAATGGACTTATTGTGTATGGTATGGATAGGCTTTTGTTTTATTTTGCTGTTGTTCAGTCCCTTTGTGCAGTAAGATATTACAGTGATTACTGTATTATTCTCCATTAAATATGTAAGTAGAGTGAACTTTGACTCAACATACCGTAAAATAAAAGTTTAAAATACCATATTAAGGTTTCTTCCACTTAAATATTCTGCTACTTGAACAGAGAACCGCAAAAATTTGTTTCCGCAAACCAAAAAAATCGCCAATCCACAAAATAAAACTCCCGCAAAATCTTCATGCTACACGGTACAACCCTTGTCACTTGGCTCAACTACATAACTACTTCCCAATGCATAGACCACACAGTGGGTAGTAAGATAGAGTACATGTACACAAAGGAAGGAAGGAAAGATTGTGGTTTATATGCCACCTACCAGCTGTGAACACCCAATATTGTAAAAACTGGCTTCCAAAAACAACTTTATAGAAGTACTATTGCAAGAGAAAATGACAAATAAAAATTAATTTTATTTTACCTCTTTGATTCTATTAAATTATTTTACAACTTCCAGTTTGATCACTCTGGCTAATAATAATGATCGATGAATTAAACCCATGAACATCATACCTTTTCCAAAGAATAGAAATCTTTAACATACAAGCTAAGGATGTCTACTAGATGTTGATCTCCAAAATAGGCCTTAAGGCTACTTTGGAAAGCTCTGAAAGGAAAATGATAGCAACTAAAATAAAGAATGAAACATTACTAAGTTTGCCTTCTCCTTTCTCTACCAATCCTAATATCTCCTAATAAACACTAGTAACAACTCTGTCCAACTATTATTTTATATATCAACCTGGCAAATCAATGTTGTCTTGAGTAATCCTTAAGCCCTGTCACTTACGGTACCAAGTCAAAATGAAAACAAAAAAATACAAAGTTGCGTAAATGACACAAAATAATATCTACCCCCCCAAAAAAACAATATTATAGATCACATTGAAATACATATGTTACAAGTGAAAATTAAATTCACGTTAAAATTTTTTAACCTCTAGGTTGATTGAGAATCAACCTACAGTTTATGTAGGTTAAGAAACTTTTAATTATCTGAATATAATTTTGACTTGTAACACATACATGTAATGTACAGTCTCCTGGTAAAATCAAACTCTCATTTTGAATCTTGCACTCACCCAAACCAAATTAACCCTTTATCAAAGTGCCAATATCCAAACACAAATTCTCCAGACTAATCTCCATACATTTCCTTGACGAATTGGTTAAGAGCATTTGTTTTTATATTATCAAAGCCTTTCCCATCGGGTGATTATTGTATTAATTTTAACAATATTTTCCCTTGATTATGTATTGCTTTTGTTGGGAGAAAAACTGACTTTGGTCAATCTTGGGACTTAAGGGTTAAGCAATTTTTCCCTGGGATGGCTGCAAGTTTACTCTCAACATACATTAATTTTGTAAAACCTAACATTAACTTGTCTGAATACACTCAAGTCAATTTTCTTTATACTTGTGCCCTTGGTCACTCCAACACCACAAGTAGACTTGAATAGTCTTAACCGTACTATTCTATCATACTCCATTTAACATTCACATAATTATTGGTTGCTACATGTCATTAGGACTGTAAATGAAACACTATTTCAGCTTAGAAAACTATATGTTTAATCTACAGCAGCATTTCATTATGCTGCTTTTAATTTGGGTTTCCTGTGATTAAAATGATATCCTTGTTTTAGTGACTCTCACCATAACAGTGCAGATAAATACATTGTCCCAACAGTCAAAACAAAATACCATGTTCACCAAGCATTGCCTCACTCTGTATTTTCTTAATTTCTGGTTATTTGGTACTGTCCTTCTGTAACCTGTACCATTTTTGACTTCCCCTGAACATCTACGTTATTGGGAGTTGTCCTGTGAAATGGTGTCTGAGAAACGAGCACAGAAATTCCTTCTTTGCTAATTGTGACTACCAAAATCTGGGTAGTGCTTCTGATTGGTTGTGCTGCGAGGAAAATTTGCTTGAAGCAATCAAAGGTACTACCCAGATCTGGGCAGTGACACGTAATCAGTATGGAATTTCTGTCATCAGTATAGACTTTCTGCAGTTGTTCCACAGAAATCATTTCTAGGAGAAACCAGTAATGTTCAACATCGCAAAATGTCAGCTATTTTCTCAGGCTTAGTCCTGTCCTCTTCCTTCTTTTCCTTTTTATGTCTTAACACTTTTGTATCAAGAGCACAATAAAGATCATTGTTGTTGTCTCTCTTCTTCCCGTGTCCTGGAAAAATTGAGGTGGCTGTTCCAATGTCTCCGTAAAATTTTAAATCCAGTTTTAACCAATTTGGCTGAGGTTTTCTAAACCCAAAAACTTTTCCAACCACTTACCAATTATAGAACAAGTTGACACACATACAGTGCTAATGTTATTGATAATAATTTAAAACTGTTTTAGATGTACAAAAAAAATTTTAAGTTTGTTGTTTCAAGAACTAAGAGAAAATTAGTTTTTTATGAAAAATGCATAGTACACAAAATCCTAATCATCCTAGCCAACCAAAAAGGCTGAAAAAATTATAGCACAACCTTAATGACTACTACTTTTAGAGTCCAAGAGGGAGTATTTTAGACATAAATCCATTTCTTGTTTTGGTGTGAACTTTCTTTAAGTTAAGAAATTATCATACAGTTTCCAACTGTACTAAATTCTGAGACTACAGAGTAACACCTAAAAGCAAACACCATTTACATCTCTCGTAACAATACATAATAAATATCAACAACAATTAAATCTACATCTACCTGCCTTCCTACTAAGTAGTATGACTCTCCAACTAAGACTAAGATTTTTCAGAGTCCATTCATTAAATAATCCACCTTGGAGTACCTTGGTCTATGAAATGAGTACCACCATGGACGACCAATGAGAACTAAGACAGCTAAAAAGAACAAGATACCAAAAGCAAGGGCAATCACCAACGATCCATATGTTGTGTGGTTATTTTCATTGGTTTTCTTCACTTTTAGCGGCATGGAAGTTGTAGAAACTGGAAAAGACAAACAACAACGATATAATAATACATGTATTATTAATAGACACAATTTCCTGTGCATTAAACACACAAAATCCTTCATTCCACATTTTCACTTAATGGTATTTCCCTCTTCGTTTTGGAGAGAATACAAAATTTCTCGATAATTAATATTTACATGTATTGCTTGTTTAATTTTTATTAAAAGGAAAAAATGGGGTTTTGCATTAACAATAATTTCAAGGAGAATCAGAAATTTATGCATGGCTCCTGTGCACTTAAAGGGGCTATGTAACGACCTGCACATTTGTAGGATTCTTGCCTGCTCTGCTGATCTTCTCAACTGTCTGCCATATTGGATTTAGGAAATCAGGACGATTTTTGGCAGCAAACCTCTGTTTATAGTACAGGTTTTTCCGAGTTTTTGCTCTTACACTTGAGTATTTTCTTCGTCCAGTTTCATTGAAGCTATGGACGCGAAATCATGATCTCGGACGAGGCTATGGAGTCTGTGGCGGTAAGTTTCCTTTGATGATGTCGATAAGTTTTCTTTTATGAATTCATGCATTTCATCCACATACTGTCTATTTTGTTCATGATACTTCACACTACTGTGTTACTTGAAAATTTAACCCATTAAGCCCCAATATCCAAATACAAATTCCCCACACTAATACCCATACATTTCCTAACAGATTTAGTTGAGAGAATTTGATAAAAGATCAAAGCAGTTTCCCAAAGGTGATCATTTTCTTAATTCTCATAACCTTTGCTATTGATAATCAAATGATATTGTTGGGAGAAAATTGAGGTTGGTTGCTCTTGAGACTCACATGTAGGCTACCTTCAAACAGCGATGGACAAATTTTCCGACCAGTTGGTTATCTCAATATTAATTGTTTAAATTAAGGTAATATTATTATATCATTCCATACCTTCAGATTGAGCTGTAGATGTTGCATTAGTTGATTTCTGGGTGCTAGCAGTGCTGCTTGGCTTAGTTGTTAAATTGGATTTCTGGAGAGAAGATGAATAGATTAGTGGCTCGAAGTACACGTAACATGTAACTACTTTGATAGATTTAACTAGGTTCTGCACAGTAAACGGTGTCTGAAATTCACAGTCATTCAGTCATCAGAATTGACCAGAATTTGACAGTGATGACCAAATTGTAAAAAATGGTTACCCACTGAACAGCCATAAATCAAGCTGCCACCCTCTTGAAAAAATGGTATAACATAATAACTGCTATATTTTTGAGAGATTGAGTTAAGACAGCCCAACAGAGCAAAATTTTGACCCTGGCAACTTCAGCCAGGTACTGTATGATTACAAAATTCAGGTCTCAAAATGTGGAAATAAGTGAAGTCAACATATTTTACAAAATAAAATAAACACATTAAAAGCTTACAAAGCACCATCTCCAATATGCTTGTCATTGCCAACAACTAGAGGACATCATTCATCAATATCAAAAATTTTTCAAATGCACTTTGAAACGGGAAGAACACAAAGTATTTTGAAAAACTTTGACATTCACATGTTGCACAGTTTCTAATAATTCTTGTAACATCGACCACCCCAGTATATTCAAGAAAAATGCCTTCCTACATTGTAGATATGATCTCAAAGGTGCAGGAATGAACAGGGAGGATCATGCAAATGTGATGTCATATCTGAATTGGTAGAATGAGATCATGGTTCAGATAATCTTGAATTACAAATGATAACGATGAACAATAATTTATTGTTCATCATTATCATTCGACCCTTGTTTAAAAATGCACAGTGAAATAAACACGCACCTTTTCACCATCATTAGCATGTGGTACAGCTTCAGTGCTTAAGGAGACACTTGCTAAGTTAGAAGACATTTTCGGTTCCACTGAGTTACCTGCCAAATAAAGTAAATACATGATGATTTAGTGATAACAAATCAACAAAGTGGTCCTCATCAACTACATTCCTAAAGTTGGTTTTCAAGAAGAGGAAAAATCAGGAGAGAAGCTGCTCTACATGTACATGTAACTGCACATAGAGGATAGACGATACATGTAGAAGGAAAATTGCTCGCCTCACTGCACGCTATTTCATAAGGTCATCCATGGTGAATCAGAATTAGAAATCCCAAGCTATGTCAAAAGATGCAATTGTCAACAACAATCCTTCCACAGTGACAAGTTCATTGAATAAACACCAAGGACTAAAGCCTATAGGAACTCATTTTATTGCAGAACCATTAAAGAATGGAATTTGTTACCTAGCAACATTGTGGATATGGTAAAAAATTCATTTTTCCAGAAGGCACTTATATTAGGTTAGATTATGCAAATTAGATTAAAATAATCTGTTCACTGATCTTTTACTCATTTATTCAAATTCTATTTTCCTTTTTATTTTAATTTCAACATGTACTATATGGACATTATATTCATTAGGTTTTAATTTTTTATTTCATTCATTTGTTTATCATTATTATCATTATTATTATTATTATTATTATTACTATTATTATTATTATTATTATTATTTTACTTCCTCTCCTTTTTATTTTAACATTGACAGAATGCAAAGAAAGTACTGTCCGATAGCCTGGGACTAGTGGACTTTGCTATCAGGCTAGTGAATAATATTTTGTTCTTAACTTGCCCGACAGGCAAGTGACGTTTTTTGAGGAATTTAAATTGGAGAAGAACTGTGAAATCAATTCTGCTCATCACAATGTTTTTGGGGCTAGTTGAAATGACATTTGGGCTAGTATATTCTAGCTTCAGCTTGCCTGAATGGCAAGCTTTAAAAATGACTTTCTTTACACCCTGATTGATGTCTTGCCGCGATGGGTATCCCCCTTTGCAGGATCCCCCTCATATGTAGATATAGTGTGAATGGTACAAATACAATATAATGAAGTCCAGCGTATGTACAACTGTACCACTTTGTACATGCACTGTGACTACAATATTCCTCTGGGATTCAAACCTGGACAAGAGTGGGTTTGGTGGGATTTTATTATCACAGACTTTTTTATTACTGCTTCCCAAACCAACCATTATTCATCAGTCAATTCCAGCTGCTGCGCCCCCCCCCCCCCCCCCCCCCCAATGCCACGATAACATGCACCAGTTTATGGTTTTGGTACTGATATAAAATTGTTGATCTTAAAATTAATAGAGCGCTGTAACATATGTTGCAAATAGTTTTAAAAATATGAAAGTATGTTCTTCAAATACTATCAAGAGAAACTTGATTCAAGAACCAAAAAACGTTGATTCACATCGATAGCTCTTGCTTGATAAGCAATGAAGAAATGCATGCATAAAATCGAGAACATGCCTTTACAACCCTCTTCGAGGGGGGCGTAAGGGTTTGCAGTATTGCGGTATTGGGTTATTTTTGGTGCGGTGTTGCGGTAATTTTTATTTCAAAGTACGGTATTGCGGTTTTCAGGGGCCAAGCAGTGTGCGGTGAGTTTAAAATTCATGTTGCCGTAGTCGGTGAAAAAATCGTTGTGTACTTGACATGATTAACGACATTAACTTTTTTATCCAATGATACGTAAACATGTCGCACTATTTATGACCTCATGGACCTTGTGGGAATAGTCAGCTTGGTTAACCTCTTTACCAATCTTACCACCACTTTCGTGCCAGTCGCGAAACAATGGCGAGCGATCCACAGGATCAACTAACTGATCAGTCAGATATTCCAGCAAATAGTGAGGTCAGTGAGGTCGTTATAAATTGCATAGTGTTGAAAGATAATCTATGAAGATGGTGTGGTCTAAAAATTACAACTCGTCCTTCTCGTTGTGAATGCGGGAATATAGAATATACAAGTATTAGTGTCATCGTGTGTGCTTAGCCTATGTAGCATGGCAGCCTGGCGGTGGGGGGGGGGGGGGGGGGGGGAGGTTGGAGTTACTTCCTTATAAGAGGCTAATGGGGATGTGCCGCAGTATGAGGTCGCGCATTTTCCGACTTTTTGGGGTAAGACAGTTCTTCATATTTACGGTTAGCAAACGTACCACAATGTTTGTACTGTAGATGAAAAGTAAAGTGTTCTTCATTCACTTAAAAAACGGTCAAGTCATAAAAAATACAAAGTGACTAAGCTGGGATCAGAAAATTAAATATTTGTCCAAAAGTGACTAAGGTGGGGTCTATCATTGGCCACAGGATAGATTATAATGGCGTTAGGGGCTCTGGGAGGCCAGCGGCACATACCCAGCAAATATTAACCCAAGTACCCCCGTTGTATCATTTACGTAAATGTATACATGTAATGAACAAAATTAAACGAGTGCGATGATCTTATGTTTATCGCACGCTTGACTTCGACGCACCTTGACTTGGAAACACTGACATGAAAGTATTATTTCTATTTGAAAGGAGGATTTGTAATATTGACAACGTCAACTTTTTCCCATTTGTAACTGCGGTTTCGGTATTTGGCTAAATTTTGATGTGGTATTGCGGTATTCGTACCCCCCTTTCGCCCGCCTTCTCTTCAATTTATTCCTGTCCTTGACAGATTAGCCAATCTGCTTTTTTTCCAGTAAAAGCTTCTGTGTAGTCATATTCTGATAGGAAACCGCATGCATGTCAAAAGCTCAAGAATGGCCCCGGGGTTGGCAAATGCCCGGCCCCCGGGGAGTGCAAAATTTGCAATTGCCCCACCTCGGGACTGACAAGGCGGGCAAATGCCCCGCAGTAGCCCGGGGGAGTGCTGTGTGCAGATTGAATTGACTGATGCATTACAAACAAGCTACAGTTGTGTTACGCGTGTTACTTATAATTATACACAAGACAAGGATGCGTTTTGATTTGGACTCCAGTGAACCTTGCGTTCAGTTGGCATGGTGTATGTACAGGGTGTCAATATAAGCTTAGACTGCTTGCAGTCCACCTCTTCTCTTAAAACCGGTCTAGTTCTCAGCTAGCGCGATTGCAAACCGCGGCTCGTATGTTTGGGTTACTGTTGCAGTAACTTTGCAAAGAAAAATAAGAGACTGCTCGCAGTCTAATACAAGCTTAACACATCCCTTTACCTGCTAGCTGAAGATCTCGAATTCCTACAACTGCTCCTTCAGCTTTGCTGCTGACGTTGACCAAAGAGCACAAGTTTTGTGGTCGACAGTTAAGAAAGAAACAGTCGTAGTTCTGGTGTTCATCATTAGAAGGCTGACGCGGATAAAATAGATACACCGTGCAGTTGATATTACCACAGCATCCCTGTTCACAATCCACTGAAGAATTCACTGTCATCGCCTTAGGAACTGAGACGATTCCCCCTTCTTTCTCGGCATTTTCTTTCGCCTGCTTGATGTTGACCATTTCGCCGTGTAATCGCTGCAACATTGAACATGAGTTCACCTCGCCTCGTCCAAAATTTACGCCCAGTAATAACACAATTAGCAGACAAATTGTAGACAGCCTCATTGTAGCGTTTCCTCGTTGCTTATTCATGGTCAATAAGAGATAAAGGCTCTCAAAATTGCGGAAAATTCCCACCTAACCAGGCCATTGCAAAAGAACAACATACAAAACAACACGTAGCGCGTCTTCAATCAACAAGTCACGTGATAAGTTTAGTGTTTCTTACATGACCATTTATTTCATATCGAAACATGCAGCTGAGCCAAAAAATCGGGGATGTTTGTTGGAGACCGAATGAGCGATAAGAGTGTTTCGGTTTTGACGAGTAAAAGGAGAAATTCTGTCGTAAACGTTGTTTAAAAACTGGCCTATAGCAATTGGAAGAATCATGGATAACGATGGCTTACCGATTGTGGGACCAAATGTAGATTTTACACAGGTATTGTTGCTCTGACACTTTGTATTCATCTAGATGTTGCACTGCCCCCTAGCGATTTACACTGCAAATCTCAAATCTGGAGATTTTTTCTTTTGTACTACTTCTTCCCTCAAGTCAACCTCAAAATCAAAGGGAGCTCTGGTACAAGAATCCCCAGAGGTTCTCTTTCATCTCTCTTGCAGCTTTGCAGCTCCATTTTCATTTATTAAGCAGAAAAGAGAGAAAAAACGTTTGAGACAGCGAGACAGAGGCTATATTTTCGCTGTGTGAGCAGTCGTGCGAAAAGTAGCGTTGCAACCGTTCAATTTTCTATCGTGCATGCGCGAAATTCTTCACACGATTCGCAAGCAAAATTAATTGTCAGGTCTGTCGTGAAATGGTACAAGTTTCGCGGGAATAAATAATTGTGACAACTCTGATTTGCTACGCAGGACTCATGCAATGCTCTAAACCAGTCAAGAACAGGAAAAAAAAAAACGTTTCTTAATTTATTCGTCCAGACTTCTGGACGGATTTGAACAGTTGTCGGCAGAGGCTACTTTTCGCACACCAGCTCACACAGCGAAAATGTTGCCTCTGCTCGCAGGGTACTGCTGTGTCAAACTCAAATGAATTTGACCTGGCAGTTGCATGGCAATAGCATGGGAGTGGTTTCAAATGTCAAATTTAATTCAGTTGTCGCGCCAAATTTAAAATAAAGAAAATATCGCAGTCAGGCGCAGTAGAGTCAAAACACTTAAACATATATTTTCATAATTTATGAATTGAGTTTGGCATGGCAATAGCACGATGTGAGAAACTGAGCCATGCCACTGATGTGTAGCACAGCAGACCCTATTGAATTTAATTGCTGTGTCAAACTAAATTCAAGTTGCTGAGCTGAATGATTTCAAACATTGCGCAATTGTATACCTGCCAACTTTTTCTGAGATATAAGCGTGAGATTTTTATCCTGGGAGTGCTGGGATTTTTGAAGACGACACGATCATTTCGGAAGATTTCTGAAGAAGTCCGAGGTCTTCCGAAGAATTCCGAAGACTTCCAAAGATGTCCGAAGTCTGCAGAAGGCGAAGTTATCGAGTCTCAGTCTTAGGACACGTATAAACGCGAGCTCACTCCCAGTGCTTTTCACTTCAAAAATCAGAGATTGCAAGGAAGGTATTGTCATTTATTCATTTTACACATGGTTTTTGTTCCTTACATGGGTCTGAGTTAACATATTTTTGGAAATTGTGTCAAGCAAGACGGCAACAACTCACATTTTTCAATCAGGCGTGAGAAATTGGCTCGCAAGCGTGAGCCGGCGTGAGATCGAAGTTTTCAACCCGCAGGCGTGAGACTCACGCCTAAGGTGTGAGAGTTGGCAGGTATACAATTGCTGTGCCAAAGTTGAATTAAATCTATCAATATTTTATTGAATTCAGCACAGAAGTAGCACGACATTTGAAACCAGCCTAAGCAAGGTCTTGAACTCTCGATGCATGAACCAAGTATTGCAATCAAGCATATAAGATCACGTGCAGATTTTTAAATCTTAAAAGTGTTGGCCAGACCTGCACTCCTTTTGGACCTCCAATTTCATTGGTTGCCATAACCACATGTTGATATGAGGGGTGCTGTATACTATGTTGGGCATCAACATTTGATAAGAATGGATTAGAAACTACTGGTACGAGATTTTTTGAAATGTTTAATGTTTTGAATTCTTTTCCAGGTTGGACCAATTAACCACAAAAGAACTTTGGCATTTCTCAATCATTTTATTACACATTCAGTCAGATTCTTAAATAGATTTTCATGTGTGTGTGAAGAGGTGAGTGAGCGTAGATCAGGATTATAATAATATTGTGAAGCAGTCATTAATGCATTGTGCAAAGTTTAAACTCATCAGCAACTACCAGTAATGGATGAGTGTGTCTGAAAGGTGACTGCAAGTCAAATGGAGCCAACAATGTTAAGAGAACCAAAATGACATTGAAAAACAATTGGCTTCCTGAGAAAACTTTATGACATTAAAATATCCATAAGGTGTTACAATAGTCCAGTTTCGAGTTTGTTATGACCGCTGAATAAAAGAAGTGAAGACACATTGTACAGCTTAGCCTCCATCTGAAGTAAATACAAAATAGTGTATATTCACTAGGCTCTTTGCATGACTTTATCACGTGATCAACTTTCGGTAAACACAAAAACATTTCATTTTTGAAAAATTTTGTTAGCACAAGCTGAAAGAGCATATTAAAATTAGGTAACCTGAGAAGTTTCAGCCGTATGTCTCAAAAGTAGTGATCACAATGGCCACCGAAAGTTGCAAGCATTTTTAGGAGAAAAACAACTTTTGCCATCCAGTCATGCTTGCATGGTTTTCCATACAAATCCTTGTAATTTCGATATTTTCAAAATTTTCGTGAAATATTTCCTTAATCACTACAGGGTTCAAATCTCTTTTTAATTCATAACAGGCAATTTGAGCCCTTAAATTCGTAAGAGAAAGATTTAACGACAGTTTAAAAATTTTAGAATTTACAAGGATTTGTCAGGAAAACCATACAAGCATGACTGGGTGGCAAAAGTTGTTTTTCTCATACATATGCTTCTAACTTTTGGCGGCCATTACAATCACTACTTCTGAGATACAGGGCTGAAAATGCTCAGGTTACTTAATTTTAATATGCTCTTCAGCTTGTGCTAACAAAATTTTTAAAAAGCGAACTGTTTTTGTGTTTACCGAAAGTTACCCAATGAAAAGAAGACCTGTTTATTACTCTTACTATTGTGTATTATTTTTCAAATTTCAAACACTTACTTGCAGGAATTTGTGAATATTTTACTTTATGTTGAGGCTAACTCTGTATGAATGTGTCATAAGTGTTTGAGTTCAGCAGTAACTTTTAATTTAAAACTGGACTATTCCCTAGAAAAAATTAAATCTTGAAGAATTTCATTTTAGGAAGTACAATATTACTTCAATCAGTCAGTCATAGTCAATGTTAATGGGGAATCCTCCAGCCAGCCCTAATATGGCTTCTTTCATTTAATTTTAGTTGTTAGTGAATGAGTGCATAGGCATGTAACAAACAGTGATTCCAAAGGGTTAAAGATGATACATTTTGACTGTCTGCTGCTGTTATAAAGTTATTATATTACAGATATCATTTTTGCTGATCAGTATGGGCAAACAATGGAAGCATTTCAACAACATACATAATCTTTCTAAAATTTTATAATTTATTAATATGGTTTTGTTTGGGATATTACAGAAGTTAGCAGAATTGTCAACTAAGATACAAAGAATTGAAATAATGATGAGCATCCTAGAAGCCAAGGTAGGTACAGTAGAAATATTCATTAATCTCCCACAGAAGGAATTTCGATCCAAGCTCCTCCCTAGCTAGAACCCACAGGAATTCCAGTTTACTTAATTCATACTTCCCCTTTAAACTCATTGACAAGATGAGCTTGGGAGTGGGTGCCTTAATTCGGAAGGGCCTGGAGTGCAAACGGCAGCATTGCCTTGGAGGTAACCATGGCATCTGTTACTAAGACCCAGTTAAGATGCTGAACTTTTCATCAGCTGAACCTAATTCGAATTAAGGCCGACTGAAACTATTTAGACCACCTGAATTGATTCAGACGCAGATCTTAATTCCAGGCGAACTAAATTCAAAAGGAGGTGAAAAATGCTCATTTTGGTCACATTTTAGATTCAGTACATGAAAAGTTCAGCGTCTGAATCAAAGCCATTCCAAAGTTGTTCCAAAGTCGAAACTCCCAGCCAGGCTAGGCGTGAAGAACAGCTGAGCCATTCCAAATTAAAATAGGCGTTCCTAATTGATTCAGACCGAACTTTTCATGTACTTAATTCAATGTATTAGGTTCGGCTCATGAAAAGAACAGCATCTGAACCGGGCGTAAGTGTTCATTTAATGCACAAAACCTATTTGTAGTAAGGATTTACAACGATCTGCGAAAGGTGACAGTTTAAGAGAGATGAAGCAACAGCCATTGGATGCATGTCATATTGCAGTACGTGCACAGCAGACATTTTAATGAGTTCATGGTGCAACCTGCCTTGTTGTCTTGTTTGATGACTAATGTTTTTTGTTTGTGTTATACAGTTGGCGTCAATTCCAGGCCTCGAGGATGTGACAGTGTCAACACCTGCTCCAGCTCCATCTGGTAGTGCAGCCTCCACTTCAGCCCAAGCGACAGCTCCACCTCCTCCTCCTTCTGACACACCACAAACAGCTGCTGAGGTACAGTAAACAACACATTATTTTGTGTAAAAGTTATATTTTTATGAATGATATCATAATAAATGTAATTACATAGTTGCTGTTTCACTGTCTCTTTTTTGTGATATTTATTAGACAATTAGAAAAGAAGACTGATAATTACTCTGAGTCGTAACAATCTGTGTTGAGCACTCATTGGTGTGACAAATTTTCATGCTTTATCTCGCTGATATTTTAAGACATGTTTATGATATTTTCTTAACCTTTGGCCATATAGTATGAATTCAAAAAGGTATGGGTGTTTTTTTTCTGATAATAGTTGAAATTTTAAATTTATTGTATATTACTGAGGGCTCGATGATGAAAGGTCAGCATTTTAATCCTAACAGACATGCATGCTAGAAGAATCTGGTTCTAATAGTTTCATCCATCAATGCAAGTGATGGACAGGTTAAATAAAACAGCGTCATATTTTATGACACGGCAACTTTCCTCACAAGCATGTGTCCACTAGTAGTAGAAAATAGTAACAATGTCATAGAAGTTTCCCTTACTATTAAACTGCAACTCCAGTCTACATTTCTTCCACAGGGACCCCCTGCACCTCCCACAGATCAACCAGGTTAGTGCTGAAGGATTGTGGGAATCTTTTGCATAGTAGGAACTGAATCCTTGCTCACACCATCAGTTTCATATTTATTGGGCTGCCCCTGAGGGAAACACCCAACCAAAAAATGAGAGCCAACATTCTTTCTACATGTACCGGTATGTCCAAAAAAGACAAAATAGCAGACAAAATTCCCAGAGGGTTTTGCGAGTCCCATTCCCCCTTCAATGGGACCACATTTTGCAGGGAGGGGATGGGTCATTTCAGGTCGTCTGGCAAACAGATTTGGAAGTCGATTTTGAACAAATACAAAATTATTGCTTGGGGTTATTGGCCCTATATCTACACCAAATGATTATCTAAATACAGTATTCTATGATGTTGTTAGCCTGTGTGGGAGGGTCAGAAACAATGCACTCCCACATCCCCTTGGGAAAAGCTTTAACTTGCTTGAATTCTATCCTTGCATGTGAAAAGTCTTTCCTTAAGGTCTTCTTACAAGAAAGGAATATGCTATTTGTAGATCACCCCGTCAAATAGAAACATATTCACTTGGATATTTAGAAGGGCTTTAAATGCAATATCCGACAGAAATAAAATTGAAACTCAATTTCCTTTGTGAGTTTTAAGAAACGGAAAACTACTGACACATTTTATAAGGCAGCATAGAATCACAATAATTTTTGGAATTACCAATCAGATCAGATTAGTCATGTTATATTTTGGGGGGCAGAGTGATGGGGAAGGAAGTGGGTTGTGGAATTGCCCAGTTAAAAATAATGCTAATTGTTTCTTGCTTCCAAAGACTAATCTCTATCATCCCATTATATTCCACGGGTTAATAGTAGCTATACACTCAAGCCAGTAAAAAAGTGTAATAATAATCTGTACTTCCCAAAATAATAACTAAACCACTGCATCATGCAGTCAGCGGGCCAACACACCCACATTTTATGGGGCCTTGTTTTCTCTGTAATCCAGGCAGTGAACTAGCAAATTTGGTTGTTTTTCCTTGTTGTTGTTGCTGTTTGTTGTTTTGAGTTGCAAAACTGTGTGTCTTAGTAATAAATTGATTGATTATTGTTAGCTGAGGTAAACATGATAATATTAAAGAATTTACTGCTTTCATCTTAAAATGCAAGTGATAAATACTCAGGGTTCTCATTAAGTTTTAAAGTAGACAGCAAGGATGTAAAAGTAGGCAGCTTGGTAATTAAGTGCTGAAGGCAGTTTCAGACTTTCTCTCCCCCTCTTTACCCGTTTCCCCTAAAAGTACTTGAAGATGGCTTAAACCTTGAAGTAGCTGTTTTTTTAGCTGGTCGCTGGAACTTAATGGAAACCATGAATACTAGAGTAGTGGCACACA
Organism: Porites lutea; assembly: GCF_958299795.1. Taxonomy (NCBI): domain Eukaryota; kingdom Metazoa; phylum Cnidaria; class Anthozoa; order Scleractinia; family Poritidae; genus Porites; species Porites lutea. Next base: position 12,810,840 of record NC_133204.1, read on the forward strand.
ATAGCGCAAACAAAAATAATAAATGATTAATTTTATGTAATAAAACTATCTGTTTGTTAACTTCATATTTAATTTGTTTTTTTATTGTAACTGTTACAGCTCCAGAGCCAGAAAAACCAAGTAAGCACGTTTGTTATCTTTTGTTTGAACTCTTTACAAATTATTGTACTATATGCATACAGACAGAAAAGTCAAATGTCAGTATTATTTTTTCTGATAATTCCATACATTTTGTCCACTTTTCCTAGCAATGACTGTTTCCAAAGATCCAAGATATGCTAAGTACTTCCAGATGGTCAAAGTTGTAAGTATTTGACATAAAAATCAATGAGTTAGGGGCAGCATCACTGACTGATCAGTACAATCTGGAGGTTCCAGGCTCAAATCTCTCTCTCTGGCGTGCGCGCACCACTAGCTGTGGTCCTCAGTGGCACCTATTGGCCAACCCTACAATGTATCAGGTCTAACTTGAATTTATCTGTTCAAGTCACTGGGTCATCTTCTCAACGTAGTACCATCACAAAACCTCCACACATTGCCTTACTCTGTCCAGGGTCATCAAACACGATGACGACTGCAGTGAAAACAAAATGGCTGATTATTTGTTGTTACTTTTTAATGAAACCAAAGCAAAATTCGTAACAATGCTGTTGTTGATTGCAATTCAGGGTGTGCCAATTCCAGCAATTGCCCCCAAAATGATGGCAGAAGGACTGGATCCAAGTTTACTTGAGTAAGTTTAGAAGCCTCATTATGACTGCAGGTTTTATTTATTTTTATTTATTTATTTATTTGGTGTTGCTTTCTCTATGTAGCAGAGAGAACTGTCCAAAATACTTTGTTGTCTTATGTTTCTCGACCTCTTCCCCTCCCCTTCTCCGCTTCTTTTTATTTTCCCCAACTCCTCAAATTTTTTGGAATTCAACATGGTGGTTACACAAGCAGAAACGTGGTTTCCCACACCTGAAGGAAAAGCCTGCAATGAAGGCTGCAGTGAAGGTCAAAAGTGTTGGGACCTTCCAAAGTAAAACTGGTGACCTCCTTTCTCCCACCCCCCAAAAAGTTGAGGTCTTAGCAAAATGGGTGGAAATGAGTCCATTTGGGGTTAAAAAATTGTCGGAGGGGAGTGGAGGGATGAAGGGATGAATCCAAAGCTGATCCAAAAATTGTCATTAGGAAGGGTTTTTTCACTGTGTCCTAAGTTCTTTTGACCTCCATTGTAGCAAGAGCATAAAGCTTTGTGCAGGATGGTGTGTGAAAAAGGCCTGAGGCATTCATAAGGGGGACAGGTGTAGCTCATACTCTGGGTTGATTTAAAGGTTATGTATGGTTTCTCAGGTATCAGGTTGTTTCGCCCTAAGGTCAATTCGCAAGTTCGCCCAGACTAAGTCGATTCGCCCAATGTGTATTTGTCGTTCTTTAAGCCCGAGCAAAAGGAATAAGCATGGAAAGACAGTGACTCGGAGAAGTACATGTAGGTTCACCTTGTTGTAGAGTATTGTATGTCATCGGGCAAATCGACTTAAGTCCTAGCGAACGCCTTTGGGCGAAACGACCGTAATTCGTTTCTCATGGTCATTCTACTGTTGCCCTCCATAGAAATCCTGATGCCCCAGCACCTGAGGGCGCCTTAGTACCTGCTGAACAGGATGACTCAGATGATGACATGTCTTCAACATCTTCATTCAGTGATGACGATTAACAAGATAATAGCATAATTGAACTGAGTGGAGTGCAATTTGGTCTGAAATTCCAGGAAGGGGGGAGGGGGGGAGGCTCCAATAGGACTAAACGACTGGGTTGCTCATCGTCTGCCTTTAGAGTAGAGATTGAATATTTTGGTCTTCCTTTGGGTGTTTAGGGCAGAAAGCCAATATTTTTACCCACGAAGGTATCGCTTCAGTTTGGTTGTGGGTGGAGAAATTCCTAAATGGAAATAACAAATGCCGTTACATTGTTTTGTAGTAAGGTCTCCTTAAGGGGTCAAAAAACCCGATCCACGCCCAGATAAGAACGATAGCAACACCGGCAACGAACTTGTTGGAATGCAAAAAAGGTGCTAACTTTTCTATTGTCTGTACTTACTTCTGATTGGCTTAAACAGCAAAAGTTAACAAAACTTCATAAAGCGGTACATATATTCATCCTTACTTTCTAACCATCTTTCATATAACAAAATCTGGTCTCAGATTGAATAACAAAGAAATCCAATGTGGGGAACATGTAAAATTGTAAACTTTTCTTGGCTATTGTTTTCAACTCTTGTGATTGGTCAAAATCTTTTAACCCAAAAAAACACCCTTTCAAAGTGGAGTGTAGATGCATTTTATTGCGTAAACGGCCTTCATGAAGGTTTATGCATTCTCTGCTATGCTATCCACCTTACCTGGATCATTACTTAATAATCTAATTTTCTGTCAAGCATACCCATCATCACCCCATCAGCAGAGTCAGTCTTTTGCTTGCTTGATAGCGGGCTTGGTTCCCAGGGGGAACTCCCATATAAAAGGGGTGGGGATGCTCGTCGTCTCGCTTAGGGGTGTAAAAATTCAAAGGTTTCACGTGATTCTGGCAGACCCTCCTTTTCTCCTCTTCACTCAGGAAGACAAAAGGAGACTCTACTCGCAGGGTGATCCGTCTTGTTTATTCGAGAGTCCCTTCCCGGGTCTAAAATTACAATTATACTAGTTTGAAAATCTAACGAGCGTGCAATCAGAAGTGTGCTTTTAGATTAAAGTTGCACAACACGAGGTTCAATTACCACTTTTTTTATATATATCCATTTTAAAGTTGCACAATTTAACTGCCAAGTACAGGATTTCAGTCAGTACCCAAATTTTATTGATCCAGTAGCTGGTTTGTAAAGCCAAACCGAAAGCGACTCTACATCTCATTCATCCTTAAAAACAGAAATAACATAAATAAAAAGAAATTTAAACAGGAATGATGCGATTTAGGGCGAAAAATAGTGCAATTCGTGAATAAATTTCACTGCTAAGAGCCAAGAGATGGAATGAATCACCATTGATATCAAAATGGTTGTATTGAAGACAAAAACAGAAAAATATGATTCATATCATTTTTATGTGCCTCTGTATTTTTGGTTAGTTTGTTCGTTTGTATTTGTTATTTGTTTCGTTTCTTTTGTCATATGTAGTACACTCTTTTAGATCCCTGTCTTCAAAAGGATGTATAGTGATTTATAATTTGTGTAAATACTTGCAGTTGTCCATTTCTAATTATATGAATTGTCAATCATTGTACCACAGGTGGCCCAAGCTCGGTGCATAAATTACCGTCAGTTTCGATACAGTTTTGCATATTACGAACGATTTAAAGACTTTAAGTGAGAAATTCAATATAGTTGTTTAACCGTAGAAATATAGGCATAAATGTAGTAATAAATTTTGGGCCTGTTGTTGCTTTTTCTGTGTAACCTGGGCTCAATTCACGGCCATTTTATACGGTTTTGCGGCTCGTTGTTTGTTCGGTGTTGTCGTCTTACATAAAGCGACGCGAGGCAGGTGACTTTGTGCGGTCTCAACTTAAAAAAAGTCTCTCCCACATCAAAGAATCGCGCACCGATTCACCATGAAAGCGCCAAATCGTTAAGGCCGGGTGAGTCTTTTATCGAGCTCTTCCTCTCGTGATGGGTATTGCGATGTGTTTTTTGTGGGAATATTTTTTGAAAGTTTTCGGTTCTGGGCAATCTGACGTGCGCTCAGGAACCTCGATGACTACGCATTGCATGGTGAACGCGAACATGGCTTCAGGATCCGGGCAATCAATATTACATGACAAAACATGGATCTTCCCACTCTCAGATAGTCTACTAATAGCGCGCGCGTAAGCGGTGTTTGGAATTATCCAATTAGATGAGCGTATATAAAATGTTCGCGTTCACCACGCAACACGTACTAGTCATCGAGTTTCCTGAGCGCACGTCAGATTGACCAGAACTGAAAACCTTCAAAACATTTTCCCACAATACCCATGACGAGAGGAAGAGATAAGAGAATCACCTGGCCTTAAGGATTTGGCGTTTTTATGATGAATCGGTGCGCGATTCTTTGATGCGGAAGAGATTTGTGAGTTGAGTCTACACAGAGTCTCCTGTCTAGCTTCGCTTTTTGTAGGAAAACAACACCGAACAAACAACGAGCCGCAAAACCGAATAAAATGACCATGAATTGAGCCCAGGTTACACAGAAAAAGCGACAACAGGCCCAAGTTTACGTAAGTACAATTTATTTTCATATTTATGCCTATATTTCTTCGGTTGAACAACTACCGTAAAATTCCGAAAATAAGCCCCGGGGCTTACATTTTTTAAAGGCCTTTTTTTGGAGGGGCCTAATATTCGGAGGGAAATTTGCGTTTCAAAATCGATTGGGTTAGCCTTATAGTTGGAAGTAAATTTACCGTTTTTGCTTTGTTTTACTTTGTAGGGTAATTTTCCAAGTACAAGTCCCCGGGGGGCTTATATTTGGAGGGGCGATTTAACGGAGGGTGTTTTGCCTTACCGGTTTGGGGGGCTTATACATGGAGGGGCTTATTTTCGGAATTTTACGGTATACTGAATTTCTCATACGGTTTTTAAATTGTTCGTAATATGCAAAACTCTATCGAAACTGACGGTAATTTATGCACCGAGCTTGGGCCGCCTGTGATTGTACCACAATCTTTGACCAGCCAAGACGAGTTTTCGTTTAAGGAAAGTACAAAGTTTTTCTATCAATATAGAGTTGTATTAAAATGTAAGTCAAATATATAGATATCCAAATGTGCTGTTTAGTAATAAATGGATAGATGGGTGTTGAACACGTTTCTACTTTTTCGTACTACGTAGCCTGCGAGCAAAGCAAACCGCGCGAGAATGCCTGGCCCTGGCACTCGCGTCTTCTTTTGCGTGGTGCTCTAGCGTGACTTCTCGCGACTCCCCCACATGGATAGCTCTTTCGCAGGCTTACTCAACCATGCAGCTTAAAAAACATGGCGACTCCTCACTTTCCTCTCTTCGGGTCAAATAAATGTATTCTCGTCCCCAGAACCTCCTGGAGGCCGGAGTATGAGGAGGCTCTGGGGACGAGAATGAATGGCGATTGTTCCCTCACTCCAAAGACGTAGCAAGGTGTTGATATTTCTGAAGGGTTTTTAAATTGTAACAGGAGAGAATGAGCTAAAATATTTCTTTCTTTCTTTCTTTCTTTCCTCTTTTTTTTCTTCATCTCTGGAGACTTAAAAAAGGGTGTCCATATTTATCCTTTTTCATCCCTAGGGACTTACAAAGCGAAACACGTTTCGTTTTTAATAGCAAGTTTGTTACAACATGTCTTGCTTTCCGTGCTCGCTTGTTATTAAAACTTGTCGATTCTTAGGCCCTGTTTATACGGAGAAAACGTTTCCCGGCAGGAGTGTCGCTCACCTACCCGTGTTACCCTGAGCGTGCCAACTTTTCGAACTGTGAACATGGGAAACAAAAGGCTGGCTGGGCTGTAAGGGTCGTTTTCCTTTCCTCTCCATCCCCTTTCGACGCCAGCCACGAAGGCGAGGAATCGATCGCTAGTAAGCATCGGTTAGGCCATGTCCAACTAAACAATTAAGTAAAGTGGCTGCAATACATGAGAAACTGTAGTCGGAGAAGGTGACGGGAAGTCCCGAAGCACAATTTAACACTGACCGTAGAAACTGACTGAAGACCTGACTTTTCGAGCCGTCGCTACGCATGCGACCAAGGACCAGCAGAGCTCTACACGTCATGCTGCTTTTTCATCTTTCTACAAATTGACTTTAATGACTCAAACGTCAGGGAGAAAACTCTTGTCTAGTCCCTAGGCCTCGTCATTCCGCGCGGCCCATGCGTTTCGGGTCACATGGTTCCAGCGAGTTTTAGTTCATCACCAAGAGAGGATAAAGGGGACAGAGAAGGCATCCCCCATACACACCCTATTCCATAGGTAATTCGTCTCGAGTTATTTTTAGAATCGGGATAAAATTACCTCGCGCGCTGCGTGGATGTTTCGTGGAGGTTTCGCATGACTAAACGCCGTGCAAAACATGTCGGGCGAAAGGTAATGAAAGCGTAAAGAGATCGAGAGCATTCCTGAATATTGAAGCGAAATGAACCGGCGCCCACCTGGAAAAAGGGAATCGCTGGACTCTTTGAGAGCCCATGAAATCAGTTTTACTCGAAGTGGTCGTAACCCCAGTGCTTTAATAAAATGAGAAATTTCGACGATCTATTGAAACCGGTCGTTTGTACGATAAAGCAAGTAGGACGCCAAGTGTTATTTTTGTTGAATAATAAAAGACTAATAAAAGAATAAATATCAAACCAGAAATTGCTGTACTGTTAGCTCTATACGAGAGAGGAAGGGCGATTCTTTTTTAATTTCCGTTTCGCTGACACAGCTTTAGCAGCAATCTCGCTGTAGTCGTTTTCGTCAACAAGACGAATAGCAATATCGCTCTCGGCGTCCTCCGCCATTTTGTTCTGCGTCAATTCGTGAAGGGCGCGTGGCTCTAAGCGTGGGTCATCCACGCGCAACACATTCGCGCTATGTGATTGGCTGTTGTCTAATCCCCCTTCAGATTTGTGGTGTTAAAAATAACTCGAGCCGAATTACCTATGGAATAGGGTGTGTAGGAGGGATGCCTTCTCTGTCCCCTTTATCCTCGCTTGTTCATCACGGATAAGTCACCGAATGCATTGACCGCGGAAGGCCTAGGAAGACGCCGTGCTGGGACTGGGCAAGAAGAAAAAATCAGCTGCCAGTTTTTAACCAGAAAACGTTTCTGAAGCCAAAAAGCAAAAACAAAAAAGGAGATTAGCTAAAAGGGAATTAATTTTCCACGTAAATTGTTAATCCTCAAACACTTTTGCAGTACGATATAATACCGAATTTGACATCAACTGTGTAAGGTAAATTGGCCTCTATAAAGATGTTTTCTGCTTCATCATTTCGTCAGACCAGATCCCTTAAAATAGTGATTGTACCTTATTTATTCCTGTTTGGATTCTTTTATTTCTCTTTTTTTCTTTCATATTCCCATAGCAACTGGGTGTAAATATTTGTAGCTTTAATAAATAGGAAAACAGTCAAAAGGCATTTCAGGTCTGATTCGAAGTCTGATTCTGTCTGTCTGATTCGAAGCGCTTTTACTCAATAACATTACTCAGTCATTGTTTATAGATCAACATGTACTATGTTCACTGTTGCCCTGTGCTTTGAGTCAATTTTGTCGCTGTATTACTGTCAGTACTGTACATAAGCGTTTACCCAAAATACCTAAAAAGTTATAAATTAGGGTCAAGAGAAGTCACGCTGTTAAAAACTTGAAATAAATGAGTTTTTCAGGGAGAAAGCTCGGTGTTTCATGCGCCGTAGGACGCCCTCGTAGTTCTTAAAAGTAAGCAAACTTTAATAAGGTTACTAGCTGATATAAAAATCCCTGCTCAAACCTCAGCCTAATTTCATCTTTACCTTCAAGCTTAGCATTTGCTGTGAGTAGCTTGAACGAATTGGAACGTTTTTCATTCCTTCTCCTCTGCTATTGCTAAGGACATATTGTTTAGCTTACATATTAGCTTACATTTAAGGTATACTACAATTTAAAAACATCACGGAATTGAAAATTGCTTCATTGACAGTTAAAGAAAAATATAAACAGACTCCTACAAAAGTTTGGTTTATTTGTCCTCAATTTGCCAGGTTTAGACCTACGATTCTCCGGATGTGCTGCCTAAAGTCCAAGAGAAAGACAACTGCATTTCACTGCGGTCCGTTAGAGAGCTGTCCCTCCCGCCGCACGGGAAACATATTAAAAGAATTTAAAAAAATAAAACATCGGTGTTCCTTTACAACATTAACAGCGTAGGTGTGTAAGTTTATCCATATGGTTAATGAGCCAAGCTTTTAATTCTTTGTTGGTTTGTCATAATCAACAAATTCGTTCAACAACACCGAAAGACCCTCACCCAGGTGAGGTAAACATGTTCCAATAAACTCTAACATTGTTTGATTTGCATAGATGTCCCAATGAGAGCCTTTCTAACCATTTCGATGAAGTCGATCGAGACGAAGGCACTACTTCATGGCGACTCAAACTCGATGTAAAAACGTAAGATGATATTTATTGACAAAGGTATGTCTCATTAATTTTTACAAGTGAAAGAATCTATTCATGAGACTTCAGATGAAAAATTTTGGGGGGATAAAAATATGCCTATATCTACCGTTTAAATACTAAAATACGTTTTACAATGCTATGTTTAAGTGGTTTTGAACTATATTCTCGTTGGGTGCCCCTGAGAGTTATAACATGTTTTTATAAGGTAATTCCGGAAGGATATTCTTCAGCACGCAACAATAACTGGAAACTCGGTTTTCAATTTAGTTTAATGGCTTTAATTAAGAGTTCTGAAAATTCCTGGGTCCAAAAATAGAATCAAGTGAAATTTAGACTCCAAAGTATCACTAAATAATTAATAATTTCAAGGTGAATTGAATGTTATTGAATATAATTCAATTAGGAAAGTGTATAAGATTGACTCGCGTTGGTGTCCTCAAATCTCACGCAGAGTTTGCCGACAAAAGTGAAAAATTACTCTTTTATTTATTTCTTAGCAACAAACGCTCCTCATAACAAAGAAGTTGGAGATGCATTAATCTACAGAAAGCGGGAAGTTTATATAAAAGCGCTTTAGTAGAGTTTAAGAACACTTTATTCAAAGACTGCTGCCATGCCTTCACCGTTTCCCAGAATGAAACGAGGAAATGCAAGGAGAGCGGGAATCGGCCGACAGAAGAATTTCAAACCAGCCTTGAAAGCAGTAAACAGTTTAATAGTTGATATTGAAAATTCAGAGAGTCCCGAAGACGAAGAGACCATGAGTGAAACATACGATCAAAAATTATCGTCTTCTGCGTCGAATGTTACGGGCTCTAACATTAGAAACAGAAGTGCGGCGAATAGAATTCCGTCTCCAGACCCGTTTCTCAAGCAACATAGACTCCTGGAAGAATTTGATGGCGATTCAGAAAGTGAAGACAGTGAAGGCGATTTTGAAAAACGATCTGAGGCTCGCGTGTTGACTGAAGTGGAACGGCTAGAAGAGGCGCAAACAGCTTTGGAAGACAAAGTAAAAGAAACAAAAGTATTGCTGCAAAGAAAAGACCGTACAAGAAATCAAAGAATTCAAGCGCAACAAAAATTAGCAAGGCTCGAAGCCAAGCTTGAAATGCTGGATCAGCGTTTGGAGGCAGAGAGATCTGGCAAAACTCGATGGACGTTTGTCAAACGAGTTGTGCGAAAGGCCAAAGTTGGATTTCATAGTAGCGAGCTGCTGAAACGAAAGATGCCATTGCAGGGCTTGCTGGCAGCTTCGTTGGACACCCAAGCTGGCCTAGCTGGGGAAGTTGAAATTCAAGATATGGAGAGCAAAAGTGAAGAAGACGTTCAACTCGAGGAAAACTCATCTACCAAACCCCAAAAAACGTTCAAGACCAAGGCACTTCAGGAATTTCATTTGAGTCTTCAGGAAAAGCCTCAGGATAAACAAAAAGAGGTCAAATCCTGTGAAGATGCTGTAAATGCATCAACGAGCGATGGGTGTCGCAAAAGTGACAGCGATGCAATCCTAGATGAAATTAAAGACCGCAGAGAGGTGGATAAAGGATGGCTTCGAATCAGCGACAGGTCCAAGGATTTCGTTGAAAAGATAGATATTTCAGAGACGCACCAAACCAAAGAAGCCTGGGTAAATATAAGCCAACAGGGACAGCAAATGTTTGCTAGGAAAGTATTCAGGGCCCACATGAATGGAAATGATCCGCGTCTGTCGAACACTTTGAATAGAAAGGCCAAAAGGACCGTTTCAGGTGTCCTTGGAGAAAGGTTGACCATTGGCGACAGAAGAGCTTCCAAAAGTTCATCAGAAAAGAGTTTTGACAGTAATAAAGAGAAAACCAAACAGAGAGCGCTGTTTGAAAGGGTCTCTTCCGCCTCTTCGCGACGACCTAGAGTTGTCAGAATGGAACATATCCGCGGAACAACCAGTTTTCTTCCACCAATTCCGAATTCCGAAGCAAAGAAACGCCCAAAACAAGAGCAAATTGACAGGGCGACGGACGAAAATGACGTTGAGCTGAAAAAGGAGAGAATGATTTTAATACCTAATCGAAGACGAGTGGCCAAAAGACGAGCTGAGTTGTATTTAAAACAACTCGAGTTTGTAAGAGCTCATGGACTTGACAAAAAAGAAGTTTTGAAACATGTCGGAGAAGCGATGAAAGAGCACCGTGACAGTGAGGACGTGACTGGAGAGCACCAACCCTCAACCACTCCTCGAAGCACTTTGTACTTGATAGGGGCATTATCAAGAACTCATCTCCGGCCCCCAACTGCGCATGCCCCGCAAATAAACGAAAGCTGATGCGGTACTCCAATATTTCGGTTCACATTTTGGCTTCTCGTCCGTTTCTCAAAACCCCGGGAAAACATTTCGGTTCCGCAAGTAACTATTTTAAGTGCAAAACGTTTTTTAGCAGAATTGCTATTTTATTAGGGATATTCTGAGAGACCATGTTTGGTAAAGAGGTAATCAGTGATTACAGATCCTCGTTCGTCACTTACGGAAAAATTACGGAAACGAAATTGAGTCGAAAGGAGACCAGTTTCCCCGCCGAGGGGGGTGCCCTGATAAAATCAAAGGGTCGGCTAATTTGCAGTGGCCTCTGATAACTCGAAAATTTCTGCCTTAGTGCCACAGGAACACCAGATTCGGATGCGTTCTGACGAACGGGTCAAGTAACAGTACTGGCTCCACCCGATTTATAAAAATTAACGCTTTAATCTTTTCTTAGAGATATATATTTCAAAATTATAACTTTCATGGTGTCTATAGTCTTGATAGAGTAACGAGAAAGGGTTAATGAAGAGGCGAGAAAAGATAAAAAGTTCAGTAGCCTGAAGAAAGTGGTCTCGTTTTTAATCTCCTAAACTGACTTTCCAAATAAGTCATTTAAGATTGGCAGGTGCCGTTTAAGCCCTCGATGTAGTCTGCATACCAGGCCGTTTCATTTGGTATGTTTTTTCTTTGTTTCGTAAAAGCACGAATCCTACCCCCTAGTTTTCTCCTTTGACCTCGGTTCAGCTTTCGCGACGATGTATCTCTTGCTTTACAAACAACAAAGGATAAACACTCCGAAAACTCGCCTGCTATGCGGCTATCATTGATATTAATTGCACCCCTGGGGTGGGGGCGGGATACTCGACAATGTTTAATACGGGGAGGCAATGCACCGAGGTCTAACCCCTTAGCGGTAAAAGAAAGGCTTTATAAACGATAGTTATAGAGAAACGCATCAACTTCTAGTCTGAGAAAAACAGCCCATCCCGACGCCATCACTGGTTTCCCGCGAAATGACGTCTGAAAAACGAGTGCAGAAATTCCATACTGATGACGCGTCACTACTCAGATCTCGGTAGGCTCCTGATTGGCTAAAAATTTGCTTCAACCAATCAGAAGCACTACCCAGATCTGGGTAGCGACGCGTCATCAGTATGAAATTTCTGCAGTCGTTGCTTAGACGTCATTTCTCGGAGAAACCAGGGGTGGCAACGCGGTATTTCGGCTGTTTTCCCAGGTTAGTCAACTTCAGATTCGTCAGTTATAGCTCTCATTATATTTTTCGTCAAAGTAAGATTATATGCTAATACTAACGATACAATCTGGCATTACTTTTTCATCAAAAATTATAATGTATCTTTAAACAAAGTTCGTTCCCACTGTTCTCTCCTTCTCTCTCCCGCTCTTCGTTACGGGGACTGGATCGAGTAGGAGAGAACGCTGGGATCGGGTTTGAAGCTTGTGATCATTTACAGATTTACACATCTTCTAGCCGCTGTAAGTTGTCTTCCCAGGACTCATCGATCAATCCCGAAACTCATAGGCTGCGCGGAAAAATGAGGCCTAGCTACTAGGCAAACACGTACAATGACCAAGGCATGGCCGGGGCAACTAGGATCACCTGATGGCCAAGGAATTCTGCTGTCCGCCTTGGTCTGATTTTTTCTCTACGTTCAAATATCTACATAACTTGCTCTTATCTACAACGCTGGCTAAAACAGTGGTTGAGAGTTTTTTGGTCTATTAAGGAAAATCTGAAGAGAAACCCCAAAGCGATTTTTGATTGACAAAAATATATATATATATATTTAACAATTATTCTTTGAAATCGAGGTGAATAGTGGCCAAATATTTACCGAGACGCGAAAGCGGCGAGGTAAATATTTCCAAAGCCACTATTCACCGAGATTGAAAAGAATAATTGTTTTAGTATATACACACGAAGTGATCTCAACAAAATCAGAGAGGAAACCATTCAAAAGTACGATTTGATTGACAGATCAAATCACGCGTAAGTTTAAAAATAGATCTTTGCAGAATTTTCAAACATGGCAATTCACAAGTTTATCATTTCGCAAACCGACAGCGTAGTGGCTTAAATGGAACCGCTAAAAGTTTGAACTGTTTCCTTACCTGAGAAGAAAAGTAGAGCTTTGTTGTTTTCTGTTGACTCGCCAAGTTTATAGCCAAAAGTGTTTGTTGTGTCGTTCTTCGCATGAAGTGCTCACAAAAATGACGGCTCGGTTGCTCGAGGTAAGACTTCGTCTTCCTGTATCATTCTTTTTCCAGTTCACTTGAAACGTAGAATTTCTGCAAACATTTCCTTTTAAATTGGTTTTTCATAAATAAACTTCGATTTCTGAGGGAAAATTTTCTTGTTAGAAAATGCTGAGTTCACGAAACGGCTTCTTCTACGCGAATACACGGGAGTTGTAAACAATCCATCGAGCACAAAACTCAGCTACAGTAAATTGAAAAACGCCGTATTGAACCCTTCCAAGTATTTTCTTGCCTTAAAAGAAGTCAGCCCTAGGATTTTGTCGACTTTTAAAAGATCGTTCTCTAAAAAGATGGGAAAAACACCGAGCTCACACATTATCCACTCGCTAGGAGGTGAATATTGTTGAATAGTCCGAGATAGCGAACCAATCAGATTGCTTGAATCACCAAGATCACTGAGTGTGTATATACTAAATATATATATATATATATATGTAAGAACGATGACTTTCTTGTTGCCCTAAATCTAAATCATTACAGTTCGGAGGAAAACAAGTAGATTCTAAAAAAACATGATGTAAAAAACGCCCAATAACTACCTTATTACGGATCAATTTCTATACCAAATTTCGAAAGTTTCGCAAAAAACGAGATCTGAATTATAAGGTTACCCTTACTAACTACGTACTAACTTAAACACAGCTTTTTTTTAAGTTTCTACGCCCAAATTGAGCATCACGGCTTTAAAAGTGCGAATTACACGTCGCAAAAAAAACATACGTAGTGATCGATGGCCTGCGACAGGCACCATATTTTTTTGTACAGATTTGGATGTGGCAAAGTAACACAGGTTGGTTTCTCATTCTTTTCATTTTCTATTGACAAAAAAAAAATGCCCCATGCATTTTTACTAAAAAAAAATTACACTAATGAGATATAAAATTGTGATTTTGTTAGTATACTACGGTTTCGAAATCGAATGCTACTACCAGTCACTACTTAATCTTTGAATTCCTTTTAAAAACGGTGATCATTTAAAAGTTTATATTTATATTATATTTAAAAGTTTATATTTATATTGAGAGAGTGTTTCATCAATCTAGTTCCCAGGGTCCTTTCCATTATTCCTTCGGAAGAGAGAGGACCCTGGGAACGAGATTGGTGATTCATCCAATATCATAGAACCACTTCGATCGATGTCTGGACTAGTCGGATAAAACACTCTGCGATCTTGTTTGATATCATCACTTCTATCAGTGCTACTCTCTGGGTAGCATATCGTCTAGGTTAGCTACAGAATAAGCTACTACAGCCCACACTGCAGCACAAAGATCCAAAGTATCAGGGTCTTCTACCGTCATGGTGTCGCCATTTGTATGATGAAAATAAAAATACTTCTGATTGGCATTGTCTAAAGATCCACCTGGAACCCCATCACGTATCCAGAACGTAATATCACCATCAACCTCCGTCACAGTAAGCTTGGAGGCATTTATTGGGTTTAAAAGTGTCATGATTTCCTTCATTATAGCAGCGGCTTTTTTACCGCCCTTGAAGCTTATACCTAAAGGCGTGAATGTTCCAATGTCTGACTCCATTACTAGGCTAAAATTACCAGCGTTTGCCTTATGACGGTTGTAGTACTGTTGAGCACCAAGCAGACCCTCTTCTTCGCCTGTCCAAAGCACCATACGCATTGTGCGTTTTGGTTTAAGGTTCAACTGACGGACTACTGACAGGGCTTGCCATGAAATAAACGCCCCTCCTCCATCATCCATTGCACCCTGGCCCACATCCCAACTGTCTAGATGTCCACTTACAAGGACAACCTGCATAAAAAGAAATGAGATTTGCGCCCGGTTTTCTCTAGCAAAAAACGCTTAATCATAAGAAAAAGAGTTTGCACAGGGAAGTATGCACTTGCTAGCTTGCGAGAAAGATCTCCATTTCGAGTGGCAAGCAGAGAGAACCGCGCGAGAACGAGCGAGTGAAGAATCTCGAGCGCCACTCGCGCGTTACTTCACGCGATATCCTCCAGGGTCCAGTTGTTTGAAATGTGGATAACACTTTTCACTGGGTAAATCTCCAGGGCCTAGTTCCTGAAATGCCGATTTGCGTTAATCCAGGGTTAAAATTTTGTTCCGGTTTGTATTTTACATTCCTATGCATTGCTAAGGGTAACATTTTATGTTATCATTACTGTATCTCGTAGTAAAGACTCAACAGTATTTTGTAACCTCGAGTTGAATGTTCTTAGACGAGAAAACCGAGGTTGACATTTGGCCTAATCCTGTGCTCAACTTAACTATTTTCGAGGGACCGGGCCCAGGGCTCCATCCAGTGGACAATTAGCAATTATTGAATGAGGCTGAGTAGGATATGACCGAATTCAATAATTGTTTTTTTATTCCTTTAAAATAATTCCAAGTTTAAAAACAATCTAAAACGTGCTAACCTCAGTCTATGTAAGTTCATATCGATAATGCATCTTTATCGGGAAGTTTAGGAGATTAAGGTCTGCAAATATACTCCAAATGGCAGATGTTGTCCGTCGAGTTGTCTTCTTGCTGTTCTTATCTTGCGATGTTTTTAGGCAATATTTCGACGTGAAACGAGTAAAATGTTCCGCGACAGTTCTGCCATTTTGTTCTACCTACCAAAACAACTCAACCTCGTCCCCAGGTTTTCTCGGTCAAAGGTTCAATAACCTGCAACCAGGCTGCACTACTGACGTCATTTTCACGTCATCAGTTCAATATGACAAATTATTTCCAAAATTGGTCAACAGCAGCTGGTTATGGTGAATTATGCGCGTGGTTTTAACCAATCAGAAACGGAGAAGTATTTTGAATGAATTATAACTTAATTTGTTTCCCTAACACTTATCCACTGTACTGGATAGTGGATGACCCACTGGATAGCGCTATCCAAAGTTTGAACAACCAGTGCCATGAGGATGGAGATGAGATGGACCATGAGATGGATCCTTTTGTATTTTCTGTGTTATTGATACATGAACCTTCTTTTCGCGGGTGGGTTTTGACCGGTTATTTTTTTGTTTCACTCAATTTTGTGGCGGTTTCCATTGTTTGAATTATGATAGCGGAGTACCCTGAGTAATAAATTTTGGTTATCTATGTTACGGAGAAAATTCGGCAATCACGTGACCGTATGCCCGTCCACCCGTCCATCCGCACCACAGGGAAACCGATGTGAAATTTCATTTTCTAGCAAGTGTGGCAACCTGCATTAAACTTGATTTTAGACTTCCATACTAAGCTTAACTGACAGCTGTCAAAACAGGGTATCTGCTGACTAGTATCACATGACCGTACTGTGGGCTCAGATGTCAATGCATCTACAATCCTGGACAAAAGTCTTGGGACACTTTTGTATGATGACTTCTGTGGCATTTTCCAATTCACACAGGCCCTGCAGCCCCTCCCCTCATTCCACAAGTAATTACCGTTACAATATTTAAAAAATGACTCCTGGGTTCAAACCTTTCACAATATTTAAACAGGAGCTTCACTTTAAGCTCTGGCTAAATCTATCTATTAAAATTTGGTGACACAGTTCCTTTGATACAGGTCTGATTGTGTGTGTGTCTCTATGTTTTAACAAAGTTTCTTATCAAGAAAAAGATCAAATACCTGCTCAGGATAAACACTTCCTTTTACTTCAGCCACAGTGTTCCTAGACACTGCTGGTGGTAGCGTCTTGGCTTCCATTTTCAAGTTAACCACAATCTTTGTTCCTCGAGCAGCCATCCTTGTCATCATTTCTGCATCTTCCACCGTTATGCAAGCTGTAGGGATCTTCTTTACACCTGTGCATGACAAACAAACAAACAAAAAAAAAAGTTCAAGAAAACAAAGCAAACCACACCCCTTAGGGCTACACTCAAGTATTACACCAAAGTGTGATGCACACACGAACTTCTTTAGAGAGAAATTTAGGTTTCAAGCATTTCTTGAGTAGCAGGAAAAAGAAAGAATATTCTTGTGAGGCATGGTGGGATTGTGGGATTGTGGAAGATTATTCTTTCAGTGGTCTTATAGCTCATTTCTTAAGGCCACTATCCTTTGCTCTATTCTATTTAAAAATGACACAGTTCTCTCAATTTTCAGTTATTTCAATGGAATTTTCAGGTAAACTTCAAATGGCGTTTTGCTTTTTTCTCGGGCGCCTTGAAAAAATCATGCTCATTCTGGGATGGTTTGAAAACTTGATCTCTTCCCCCTGCAAATGTCAGATGACAAAGTTGTCCTTGCTGTTAAAAACTGGTGACTATCACAAAGGGTAAAAAGGGAAATGGATCAGCATGGGTCATTACAGGTGGTTTAGAGATGAATGGGTTTAACCACTTGACATAAAACACTTGAGAAGTGCAAAAAAGAACTCGCTTGCAGCTTCTCATCACTGTTCCTAAGAATCTGCACAAACTGACATACATGTCACTAAAAACACAGTGGACATTTTGCCAAAATCCACATTACCTCCTTGATAATCTTGCCAGCCAGTGTGAGGTGAGTAGATGGAGAAGGGTGTTACAGAGCGGATAAGAGAAGCTACTGCCCCAAGCTTAGCAGCCTCGGAAGCACCACGATCACGGTAGATCACCGAAGTACCATAATCCACCCACTTCTCATTGTATACCACTATCTTACCCTTCACCTGACAGTATAAAAAATATAACGTAATGAACGATAAATGCAAGTGCCTTCTGAGTACTAGTCATGAGATCTCAATGACAAGTTTCAAACTTTCTTAATTATCATAAAAATAAGTTATAGCACACACATGTTCATAAGAAAATACCTCAGCAGCTTTTTCATGAAGTTCGTCAAATGATTGGACAACCAGAACTTCAGCAGTAATGCCATCTGGAGTTGTACCAACACTGCCACCCAAGCCAAGCAATGCGATGGGATAATTCCTTGGCAATATCATATGCGCTGATTCTTTACCTCGTACCCAATGTGTCACATTTACTTCCTCACCATGCACATTATCCAGTTTATCTTGCTGTAATTCTTCCAGCATGTAATCTATTGCATGTTCAAGATTTGTAGAACCTGCAATACGGCTGCCAAAAGTGTCCACGAATGTTGCCAACCTTTTGTACACTTGGTGTTTTCCTGGGCCTTTAGTTAAGAAGTCTATAATCTTGTTGGCATCGTCTCTGAGGCTTTCTATTTCATCTTTCAGCTTATGGCTTTTAAACTTATGTGAGGCTTGTTTGGTTGCAGTCATTGCAAATGAAATTGCACATAAATGTATAAATATGATGATTTGCCCTGTGGTCCACCAAGCCATGATTGTCCTGTTAGAGTAAGTTTTACACGTATAAACTTAAAAAGGTGTTTTAAAAAGGTTGTAACATATCAGGGAGTACAAGTTCATCAAATATTTAATCTGACCTGGGCTGCAGTAATTTGTTTTAAAATACTACTACACAAACCCAAAAATTTGGCAAAAATACTTATTCTAAGGAACTCATTCAGCACCAGTTGTGATGGATATTTTCTAAATGATTCTAATCAAAACTTGGAAAAAACCAAGGAGGGGTCTTAGCTATTTACCGCCCATAATGTGTGTAAGTATGAAGAAATTCATATGATACGTGCATTTATTCTATAAACACCAACTAAGACCCTGTTTACATGGAGTGGGGGACCCCGGTCTAGTGGGGTAAGTTTCTTTTGTTTTGTGTCCCCCAGAGCATGAAAACAAAAGAAACTTACCCCACTAGACTGGGGTCCCCCACTCCATGTAAACAGGCCCTAAATACCAGATGAGCTTTCGCGCGAAAACATGATATCTTCACACATGAAAATAAACATGTTATTTTCACACGTGAAAATATCAACGCGCCTTTCGTGGGATAAAACTGTTTCAGTGAAATGGTTTGGTATTTCATTGGTGTTTATATAATAAATAGAACATTAGATGGCCGCTTGGAGATACGAAATTTCTCTTGTCGTGTTACGAGTGAAATATTTTCAACACTCGAAGAGAAATTTCGTATCTCCGCGAGGCCATGTAATATCCTCTATATGCTTGACAATATTAGAAGAAGACAAAAGAACAATGATTTATACAACTCGATCGGCTGTACTGAGGTCACGTGAGGAAATTGCAAACTTAGTTCAAAATTCATTTCCGCATATATATTACAGTCAAGCCATCAGTAATTGCGGATAAATACAATTTTTTTGAAAATGAATCTGTTTAGTTCAATCCTTCTACCAGTATAGCCCAGTGGAATTAAGTTACAATTAACTTACTCATCCGTTAGGAAACCTGTTACTTTGTTTCAAGTACGTTCAAGTGAAGAGCGCTACGGGTGATTCTCATTATGGTAATACAGTGATCCCTATTTATTAAAATACCTTACCTTTAAGCTTGAAGGTACGATATGAATGAAAAGAACGTTAACAACAAAAAAAATCCTCAGTGAATGTCCTCAAGACTGAAAACGGCCGACATTTTCGAATGAAGTGGAGATTTACGCGTGATGACTGCGTAGAAAATTGGCAAGCTGTTATTGATGGTCATGTGATTTTGCCGCTGAAGGAATCCGGACTCTGAAATCTGGGATCCTTTGCTGTGGAATCTGCACGCTCTGGCCCCGGTTCCTGAAAGGCCGATTAGCGCTAATCAAACATTAAAATGATGTTATCATCATTGAGTCTCGGAGTAAAGACACAACATTATTTTGTAAGCTCGCTTGAAATTTGGCTTATAAATCCTGGGTTATAAAACTTAACCATCTTTCGAGGAACCGGGCCCTGGGTTTTGGAATCCGAAATACAGCTCAACGAATTCAGAATCCCACTAACATGTTCCACTGACAAAGAATCCAGAATCCAGGACCTGGAATCGGAGCGAGAATTTGCCTTTATGTAAAAGAAGAAATTTGAAAAACAAGGTTAGGCCCGGTCCACATGAATCAGGGCAGGCTGAATTCTAAAACCGCACGCCTAACTGAGCGCTTCGCTTTTCGCACATTTTGTTAATCGCAGAGAAGCGAGGGCGAAACGCGAGTGTTTGGTGACGAATGATCGAAGCGCTTCCTTTGCGCGCATCGAGGGAGGGACGGTCTAGGTACGAGGCAGTTAAATGACGGTCGACCTTGCGACCTTGGAAAGCCTTGGCTTTCTTGGTTAGTTCCTGTACGGCGGCTTCTCAGGCCTCCTGCTCCTGTTCTCGGTCGCAATGCATTTCGCTGAACCGGGAAAAAACTGTCTCTGACCACGTCGGCCGCGCACAATAATGAGAGAAACGAGGGTCATGGAGGGGTCCGATTTTCGATCCTAGAGATCTCCTCTATTGCGCATACTTATTACTCATGAGTAGAGTCAAAAGCGTGAACTCTGGGATCGAGAATGGGAGGGGTTCCTAACGCTTTGTCTATTCTCATCAAGTTTGTCACGGAAACTATTTGAAACTGAACTGATTTTCGTGTATGAATGCATGGTAGGCCGAATAAAACACTCTTTCATCATGTGTTTGATATATAACTGCTATATATATTTACTCTCTGGGTAGCATATCATCTAGATCAGCTACAGAATAAGCCACTACAGCCCACAATGCGGCACAAAGATCCAAAGTATCAGGGTCTTCTACCGTCATGGTGTCGCCATTTGTATGATGAAAATAAAAGTACTTTCCATTGGCGTTATCTAGGGATCCACCTGGAACCCCATCAAGAGTCCACCATTCAACATCACCATCAACGTTGGTCTCAGTGAGCTTAGAGGCATTTATTGCCTCCAGAAGACTCATGATCTCTTTCATTACCAGAGTGGCATTTTCAGTGCCCTCAAAGCTTATGCCTAAAGGTGTAAATGTTCCAATGTCTGACTCCATTACCAAGCTAAAGTTACCGGCGTTTGCCTTATGACGGTTGTAATACTGTTGAGCACCAAAATAACCTTCTTCTTCGCCTGTCCAAAGCACCATACGTATTGTGCGTTTTGGTTTAAGGTTCAACTGACGGACTACTGACAGGGCTTGCCATGAAATAAACGCCCCTCCTCCATCATCCATTGCACCCTGGCCCACATCCCAGCTGTCTAGATGTCCACTTACAAGAACAACCTACATTAAAGGAAATAAAATGATTTTTGCTGAAAAAAAAAACAAAGTTGGCAAGGATTCCCTCGTCTAAACTTGTTTGCTATGTTGTTAGTTCTTGTTCTTCCTTTTTGTTTCGGCGTAATTTAAGATTTGCGTAAAACGCACTGGACAAAAAATTAGTCATTAATATTCAGATCATTATTTGAACCCCCTGGTTGACACTGGCAAAAATGTCCTCTTTACCTTAGATACAAATAAGGGGACAATGAGATCATTTAAAACCAATTGGCACTAGGGACAAAATTACAAACATAAACATAAGATTGAGCAAAAAGAAGTCGGGGGGGGGGGGGGGGAGTACTCGACAATGGGGAGGCTTTAGTCTCAGCCACAAGTTGCTCGGCAACTTTCTGGCAACTTTTGCCATTTGGTCGAATTTGGAGCAACTTTTCACGGCGGATTTTGGGGGCAACTACGTTGTTAGCAACTTATGGGAATCACAAAGTCCTCTAATACTGTTTAAACCTTTTAAAACATCACAGAAAGAAAATTTCAGTTCTTTGATGTTATAGATAACAAATAACAACGTGGGAATTCAGCCTTGTGTGCTTGATCCGTTATCATGCTCTGAGATTTAGTCGCTACACCTACGGAGGCTGGAGCTCGGGACTATTCTGAGGGATTAGTTTCGCAGTATTTTGATGTATCATTTTACATCTTAAAATTGCTCCTTTATAACTTAATTCAAACTGTTGTATTCGAAAAATGTAATATTCAGTTCCAACCGTGTACTTTGCCGTTACAATTTCTCATGTATTGCTACTTTCCTAAATAAACGGATCAGAAAATAGAAAATACATTTCGGTAGTTGGGTCCTTGTTTGGCCTCGTTAGCACCCCCCCCCCCCCATAAAATCTTGGTTACGGGCCTGTAAGTGCGCGTTTCTGCCAGCGCTTTTAACAACGTTTCTTATCAGCTGAAGAAGAAAATGAAATACCTGTTCAGGATAAACACTTCCTTTTACTTCAGCGATGGTGTTCCTAGATACTGCGGGTGGTAACATCTTGGCCTCCATTTTTAAGTTAATCACTATCTTTGTTCCTCGAGCAGCCATCCTTGCCATCATTTCTGTATCTTCCACTGTTATACACGCTGAGGGGATCTTCTTTACACCTTTATAAAACAAGTAAGCCACACCCATTTCAAAACGAACTTGCCACTATTTACCAAAGCTTTCTTACTCTCACTGGTAATTTACCTTTTTGATAATCTTGCCAGCCAGTGTGAGGAGAGTAGATGGAGAGTGGCGTAACAGAGCGGATGAGAGAAGCTACTGCCCCAAGCTTAGCAGCCTCGGAAGCACCACGATTACGATAGATCACCGTAGTATCATAATCCACCCACTTTTCATTATACACCACTATTTTACCCTTTACCTATACAAAATAGACAAAGTATGATAAATAACAGAGCTGTATAAGTACTACATGAGTTGACAATAATATATTTCTATACATTTTTCTTAAAGTCGAACCTCCCATAAGCGACCACCAGAAATTTGAAAATTTACGGTTCGCTTAGGAGAATCGAACCACGAGGGTCTCTCCTCAAAAGGGGACTGGACACATCTACTTTTAGTTACGTTATGTGTAGTCTCATATTCCCACTAAAAGTTCTTCTTATACTCTATAACAGCAAGGTCTTCGTAAGGTCTAGCACACTCGGCAATAGGGAACTTAAGAAAGAGACGTTTTCGGGGCGACGGCAACTTCAACCGGACGTGTCATCATCATTTGTTGGATATTGCGCATGCTCGTGCTCACCACCTTGCCGTCCCGTTAAGCCGTCCCGTCGGCGACGTGAAACTGGTCTGTTTGGCGCACGGGCGGCCCAGACGTAGTATGTGTCACTGAAAGAAGAATTAGATAGTACCTACAATTGCAAAACTCAACAAAATGCCACTTAAACCGGCCAGGAAAGACAAGGATACGTTCAGTTGAAGGTATCTTAGCTTTGTTTTGTAATTTTTTGACTTTTGGACTATTTTAGTTCATGGGAGTTTCGACGACTCATCGAATTAATTTGTCCATGTGAATAACTCATTCAGTGACACATACTACGTCTGGGCCGCCTGTGGAGTATTTAACTTTCATTTCAATCAGGTCTGTTGCGTTTAGCAACCAAAATTTTGCAGATTATCTTTCTTAAATTGTCCTTGTTTTCTTTGAGGGACATTTCAAGCTCGATTTCCAAGCTCTGTTATCTAAACTTACATCTTTGAATGTTTCTATGTTTTCATGTCACAGGGTCAAGATCCAACTTGGCAAACAGCCAACCGTAAGTGAGCTTGACATGGACAAAATTGTCCTACGAGCTAAATAAAAGTATCCAGAAAAAAATATGAACTCCGATATTTTAATTGTGTGTTTTTAGTTCGCTCTTTTCGTTAGAATATCGTATAAATGAAACGCATTGAAAATTCTATAAAATAGTAGGTAATACCCTGTACTAACGTGGGAATACTGAAATAAAGTTGTTGCCGTTGTTGTTGTTCTTGCATGCAAGTATTTCCCAGGAATTATTTCAATACCAAACTAAGAATACGGTTCCTTGGTAGCATTTTAATGTTCCTGTCATTTGCAAGGCTCCGGCAAGCCTGTGGGGATCTTTTTTTTTTCAGCACGAAATTCTGCCTTGCGCTCGCTGCATCCCCCATGTTTTTTTTTTGCGTGAATGGATCGTAACTATCCCGGGAAAAATCGAAATTTTTGGACACATAATTTTCCCACAAAACAAGAAACTCTTCATCCGATACATGCTGTCTCCACAGCATATATTAATTCTCTTAATTCTTTATGTGAAGCCATATTTTCCTCTTCGGTATTCTTCTAATTAAAGGCGCCGTCCTCCTTAGTTCACTGCGATCTTAATGTTCAATTTTTGACAGGAAGCGACGGCTGCCTCAGTTCCAGGCTTTCTCTGCCAGTCCGGTCGCCGTCACCCCAAAAAAGTCTCCATCTTAAGTTCCCAACTGTTGTCACCGTTGTCACCGTTGTAACAGTTGTCCCTGTTGTAATCGTTGTCACTGTTGTCGCTCTTGTCATCGTTGTCACTGTTGTCAGTGTTGTCACCGTTGACATCGTTGTCACTGTTGTCACTGTTGTAAACGTTGTCACTGTTAACACTGTTGTCACCGTTCTAACTGTTGTCACCGTTGTCACTGTTGTCGTTGATGTCATCGCTATCACTGTCGTCACGTTTGTAACTGTTGTCACCGTTTTCATTGTTGTGACTGTTGTCTCTGTTGTCTCTGTTGCCATCGTTGTCACTCTTGTAACTCTTGTCACCATTGTCACTGTTGTCGCTGTTGTCACCGTTGTCACTGTTGTCACCGTTGTCACCGTTGTCACTGTTGTCACCGTTGTCATCGTTGTCACTGTTGTCACTGTTAAAACTGTTGTCATCGTGGTCACTGTTGTCACTGTTGTCACCTTTGTCGCTGTGTCACTGTTTTCACCGTTGTCACCGTTGTCACTGTAGTCGCTGTTGTCACCGTTGTCACTATTGTGACTGATGTCATCATTGTCATTGCTGTCACTGTTATTAGCGTTGTCATCGTTGTCACTGTTGTCACAGTTGTCATAGTTCTCACTGTTTTCACTGTTGACACTGTTGTCACTGTTGTCACTGTTGTCACTGTTGTCACCGTTGTCACTGTTCGCAGTGTTGTCGCCGTTGTCACCATTGTCACTATTGTCACCGTAGTCACTGTTGACGCTGTTGTCACCGTTATCACCTTGGTCACTCTTGTCACTGTAATTACCGTTCTCATCTTTCTCACTGTTGTCACTTTTATCAATGTAAGCACTTTTATCACTGTTGTTACTCTTGTCACCATTGTTACTGTTGTCACGGTTGTCACCGTTGTTACTGTTGTCAGCGTTCTCACCGTTCCCACTGTTGTCACCGTTGTCACCGTTGTCACTGTTGTTACTGTTTTCACCGTTGTTACTGTTGTCACCGTTGTCATATTTGTCACTGTTGTCACTGTTGTCATCAATGTCACCGTTGTCACTGTTGTGACTGTTGTCCCCGTTGTCATCGTTGTCACTGTTGGCACTGTTGTCACTGATGTCATCTTTCTCGCTGTTGTCACCGTTGTCACCGTTGTGACTGTTGTCACTGTTGAAAAAGTTGTCGCGGTTCTCACCGTTCTAATTGTTGTCACTGTTGTCATCATTATCACTGCTGTCACTGTTGTCACTGTTGTCACTGTTGTGACCGTTGTCAACGTTGTGACTGTTGTCACTCTTGTCACTGTTGTAATCATTGTCACTATTCTCACAGTCGTCATAGTTCTCACACTATGCACTGTTGTCACTGTTGTCAGCGTTGTCACTGTTGTCACCATTTTCAACGTTGTGACTGTTGTCACTGTTGTCACTGCTGTCATCGTAGTCACTGCTGTTACTGTTGTCACAGTTGTCATAGTTCTCACTGTTTTCACTGTTGGTAGTGTTGTCACTGTTGTCACAGTTGTCACCGTTGTCACTGTCGTCACTGTTGTCACTGTTTTCACGGTTGTCACCGTTGTCACTGTTGTCACCGTTGTCACTGTTGTCACCTTTGTCATATAGTTGTCACTGTTTTCCCTGTTGTCACTGTGGTCACTGTTGTCATCGTTGTCACTGTTGTCACCGTTGTCACTGATGTCACCGTTGTCACTGTTGTCAGAGTTGTCACTGTTGTCACCGTTGTCAGAGTTGTCACTGTTGTCACTGTTGTCACTGTTGTCATCGTTCTCATCGTTGTCACCGCTGTCTCTGTTGTCATTGTTGTCACCGTTGTCACCTTTTTCACTGTTGTCACTGTTCTCACCATTGTCACCGTTGTCACTGTTGTCATCGTAGTCACTGCTGTCAATGTTGTCACACTTGTCATAGTTCTCACTGTTTAAACTGATGTCACCGTTGTGACTGTTGTCACCGTTCTCACTGTTGTCACCGCTGTCACTGTTGTCCCTGTTGTCACCATTGTCACTGTTGTCACCTTTGTCATAGTTGTCACTATTTTCACTGTTGTCACTTTTGTCAACTTTGTCATAGTTGACACTGTTGTCACTGTTGTCACTGTTGTCATCATCGTCACTGTTGTTACCGTTGTCACTGGTGTCACCATTGTCACTGTTGTCACAGTTGTCACTGTTGTCACCGTTGTCATAGTTGTCACTGTTGTCATCGTTGTCACCACTGTCACTGTTGTCACTGTTGTCACTGTTTTCACTGTTGTCACCGTTGTCACTGTTGTCACCTTTCTAATAGTTTTCACTGTTTTCACCGTTGTCACTGTTGTCATTGTTTTTACTTTTCTCACTGTTGTCACTATTGTCACCGTTGTCACTGTAGTCACTTTTGTCATAGTTGTCACTGTTTTCACTGTTGTCACTGTTGTCATTGTTTTCACTGTTTTCACTGTTGTCACCGTTGAGACTGTTGTCACTGTTGTCACCTTTGTCACTGTTGTCACTGTTTTCACTGTTGTCACCATTACCACTGTTGTCACCGTTGTCACTGTTGTCACCTTTGTCATAGTTGTCACTCTTTTCACTGTTGTCACTGTTGTCACTGTTGTGACCGTTGTCAACGTTGTCACTGTTGTCACTCTTCTCACTGTTGTAATCATTGTCACTCTTCTCACAGTTGTCATAGTTCTCACACTTTGCACTGTTGTCACTGTTGTCAGCGTTTTCACTGTTGTCACTATCTTCAACGTTGTGACTGTTGTGACTGTTGTGACTGTTGTCATCGTAGTTACTGCTGTTACTGTTGTCACAGTTGTCAAAGTTCTCACTGTTTTCACTGTTGGTAGTGTTGTCAATAATGTCACAGTTGTCACCGTTGTCACTGTTGTCACTGTTGTCACCATTGTCCCTGTTGTCACTGTTTTCACTGTTGTCACCGTTGTCACTGTTGTCACCGTTGTCACTGTTGTAACCTTTGTCATAGTTGTCACTCTTTTCACTGTTGTCACTGTTGTCCCTGTTGTCACCGTTGTCACTGTTGTCATCGTTGTCACTGTTGTCATCTTTGTCCTAGATTTCAGTGTTTTCACCGTTGTCACTGTTGTCACTCTCTTCACTTTTCTCGCTGTTGTCACTATTGCCACTGTTGTCGCTGTTGTCACTTATGTCATAGTTGTCACTGTTTTCACTATTGTCACTGTTGTCATTGTTGTCACTGTTGTCACTGTTGTCACCGTTGTCACTGTTGTCACTGTTTTCACTGTTTTCACTGTTGTCACCATTGTAACTTTTGTCACCGTTGTCACTGTTGTCACCTTTGTCATAGTTGTCACTGTTTTCACTGTTGTCACTGTTGTCTTCGTTGTCACTGTTGTCACCGTTGTTACTGGTGTCACCATTGTCACTGTTGTCACAGTTGTCACTGTTCTCACCGTTGTCATAGTTGTCAGTGTTGTCATTGTTGTCATCGTTGTCACCATTGTCACCGTTGTCATAGTTGTCACTGTTGTCACTGTTGTCACTTTTGTCATAGTTGTCACTGTTTTCACTGTTGTCACTGTTGTCACCGTTGTCACTGTTGTCACCATTTTAAACGGTTTCACTGTTGTCACTGTTGTCATCGTAGTCACTGCTGTCACTGTTGTCACAGTTGTCATAGTTCTCACTGTTTTCACTGTTGGTAGTGTTGTCACTTTTGTCACTGTTGTCACCGTTGTCACTGTTGTCACTGTTGTCACTGTTCTCACGGTTGTCACCGTTGTCACTGTTGTCACATTTGTCATAGTTGTCACTGTTTTCACTGTTGTCACTGTTGTCATCGTTGTTACTATTTTGACTGTTGTCACTGGTGTCACCGTTGTCACTGTTGTCACCATTGTCACCGTTCTCACTGTTGTCATCGTAGTCACTGCTGTCACTGTTGTCACAGTTGTCATAATTCTCACTGTTTTCACTAATGTCACCGTTGTCACTGTTGTCACTGTTGTTACTGTTGTCACCGTTGTCACTGTTGTCACTGATGTCACCGTTGTCACTGTTGTCACCGTTGGTACTGTTGTCACCGTTGTCACTGTTGTCACCGTTTTCACTGTTGTCACCGTTGTCACTGTTGTCACTGTTGTCACCGTTGTCGCTGGTTTCAATGTTTTCACTGTTGTCACCGTTGTCACTGTTGTCACCGTTGTCACTGTTGTCACCGTGGTTACTGTTGTCACTGTTGTCACCGTTGTCATATTTGTCACTGTTGTCACTGTTGTCATCGTTGTCACTGTTGTCACTGTTGTCCCCGTTGTCATCGGTGTGACTGTTGGCACTGGCCGCACGAAACTTATAGCGCTGTACAGCGCCACAAAATCGCTTCAAAAGAGCTGTTCAGCTAAATTACAGCTGTTCAGCAGCCTTTTAGAAGCCAAACAGCAGCTTTATTCAAATTGCGGCGGGCTGCAAAAGCGTTGTGCAGCCTTTGAAGGTTCTTTGAAGCTCTCGGCAGCGGTTTTGCAGCGCAGTTGCCGACTTTCAAACGCTGCGAAGTAGCTGCCGTAACTCTACAATTCAGCTGCGGTCGATCTGACTTTCTTGAGCGCCAATAACATGAATCGCCAGATAAAGCCTTGGCACAAATTACGGCTTTTATAACGCGAAAACTTTGACTGTCATACCTCTAAGAAATGTGAGTAAGCTTGTGCGCAGGGAAGATCACTTATTGAATAAACCTCCAAATTCTATCCTTTCAATAAATTTTATTCCGTGACCGGCAAGTGTGGGAATGTTATCGCTAATTCGCTGGAGACATTCTAGGCCGTAATCTAATTGGTCGGTCCTTTTGCATGAGATCCCATTACATCTCTAGAAAAAAACGGGATCGACCGTTGAATGAAAGGCGCAAACATTCTAAGTTTTTTTGCATCTAGTTCTGTTTCGAGATGGAAGTTCTGTTGAAGTTTTTGGATCGAACAGCTCAAACGTATTTGCAAACAACGCACTGAACCGTGACCTCTACGCTAAGTATCGACGAATCGAACCAGAGCAAGCAACACAGATACAAGAATCTCAGATGGGGTTCGCACTCACAAGAATCTTATACGCTCGTGGTAATGTTCGTTCCTTAGTCCATTGTAAAATTTAACGACGACCAAAGTAAAATTGGGTTGATTTCTTTCATGAAAAAAGTGTAGAAGATCGTGGATCATGGACAAAACGTCAAGGTGAGCAATGTCCTCAGTCCAGCTTAGCCCGTTGCAACGAATCAAAATATCATTTGCCTGCTGTCCGTGTAAACTTTATGTAGAACAATCGCTGTTATACTCTTTATTTTTTAAAAAGATAATTTTCAATGTCTGCATGTTAACGGATGTTCTTATATTCAGATGAGTGACCGTGATTGCTAAATATTTACAAAGCGAGACTGTTGCAGATTTGTTCTATGTCACGTGCTTTTGTAGCGTGCACGCGTGGATACTAATAAAGTATAAGTTGCATTTTGACTTTCTAGTGGTTTTTACTCCGCTACTAAGGCCTTGTCAACTCCTCTACCATATATCATGATTATTGTATTATTGGAGCCTGCATTTCTTTTTTTTTGTACTAACGAGGGGTAGGCCATTACCGGTAACAACATTCTTTGTCTTTTCGAAGCCACTTTGCAGCCACTTTGCAGCGCAGATCGTGATTCGGGAATTTTCTGCACCGCTGCAAAAGCGCTGTTTATAGTGTCAAAGGGCTTTCCACTGCTGCCAAAATTTGCGCCTGCTGCAGCCCAGCGCTCTTACAGCTCTTTTGTAGCGCTTCTTGAAGCCATTCTGCAGCGCTGCAGCAGCGCTGCTCGTTTCGTACGGGTGTTGTCACTGTCGTCACTGTTGTCACTGATGTCATCTTTCTCGCTGTTGTCACGGTTGTCACCGTTGTGACTGTTGTCACTGTTGTCATAGTTGTCACTGTTAAAAAAGTTGTCGCGGTTCTCACCGTTCTGATTGTTGTCACTGTTGTCATCATTGTCACTGCTGTCACTGTTGTCACTGTTGTGACCGTGTTCAACCTGGTGACTGTTGTCACTCTTGTAACTGTTGTAATCATTGTCACGGTTCTCACAGTTGTCATAGTTCTCACACTTTGCACTGTTGTCAGCGTTGTCACCGTTGTCACTGTTGTCACAGTTGTCATAGTTCTCACTGTTGTCACTGTTTTCATCGTTGTCACAGTTGTCACTGTTGTCATTGTCACTGTTGTCACTGTTTTCACTTTCCTCCCTGTTGTCACTATTGTCACCGTTGTCACTGTTGTCACTTTTGTCATAGTTGTCACTGTTTTCACTGTTGTCACTGTTGTCACTGTTGTCATTGTTGTCACTGTCTTCACTGTTGTCACCGTTGTCACTGTTGTCACTGTTGTCACCGTTGTCACGGATGTCACCCTTGTCACTGTTGTCACCTTTGTCATAGTTGTCACTGTTTTCACTGTTGTCAATGTTGTCACTGTTGACATCGTTGTCACTGTTGTCACCGTTTTAACTGCTGTCACCATTCTCACTGTTGTCAGAGTTGCCACTGTTGTCACCGTTTTCATAGTTATCACTGGTGTCACTGTTGTCATCGTTGTCACCGTTGTCATTGTCACCGTTGTCACCCTTTTCACTGTTGTCACTGTTGTCACCATTGTCACCGTTGTCACTGTTGTCATCGTTGTCACTGTTGTAACCGTTGTCACTGTTGCCACCTTTGTCATAGTTTTCACTGTTTTCACCGTTGTCACTGTTTTCACCGTTGTCATAGTTGTCACTGTTGTCAGTAATGTCATCATTGTCACCGTTGTCACTGTTGTCACCGTTGTCACCGTTGTCACTGTTGTCACTGTTGTCACTGTTGTCATTGTTGTCACTATTTTCACTTTTCTCACTGTTTTCACTATTGTCACCCTTGTCACTGTTGTCAGTTTTGTCATAGTTGCCACGGTTTTCACTGTTGTCACTGTTGTCACTGTTGTCACTGTTGTTATTATTGTCACTGTTTGAACTGTTGTCACTGTTGTCATCGTTGTCACTGCTGTCACTGTTGTCACTGTTGTGACCGTGTTCAACCTGGTGACTGTTGTTACTCTTGTAACTGTTGTAATCATTGTCACGGTTCTCACAGTTGTCATAGTTCTCACACTTTGCACTGTTGTCAGCGTTGTCACCGTTGTCACCGTTGTCACTGTTGTCACAGTTGTCATAGTTCTCACTGTTGTCACTGTTTTCATCGTTGTCACAGTTGTCACTGTTGTCATTGTCACTGTTTTCACTTTCCTCCCTGTTGTCACTATTGTCACCGTTGTCACTGTTGTCACTTTTATCATAGTTGTCACTGTTTTCACTGTTGTCACTGTTGTCATTGTTGTCACTGTCTTCACTGTTGTCACCGTTGTCACTGTTGTCACCGTTGTCACGGATGTCACCCTTGTCACTGTTGTCACCTTTGTCATAGTTGTCACTGTTTTCACTGTTGTCAATGTTGTCACTGTTGACATCGTTGTCACTGTTGCCACCTTTGTCATAGTTTTCACTGTTTTCACCGTTGTCACTGTTTTCACCGTTGTCATAGTTGTCACTGTTGTCAGTAATGTCATCATTGTCACCGTTGTCACTGTTGTCACCGTTGTCACCGTTGTCACTGTTGTCACTGTTGTCACTGTTGTCACCGTTCTCACTGTTGTCACTATTTTCACTTTTCTCACTGTTTTCACTATTGTCACCCTTGTCACTGTTGTCAGTTTTGTCATAGTTGCCACGGTTTTCACTGTTGTCACTGTTGTCACTGTTGTTATTATTGTCACTGTTTGAACTGTTGTCACTGTTGTCATCGTTGTCACTGTTGTCACCGTTGTCACTGTTGTCACTAATGTCATCGTTCTCACCGTTGTCACATTTTTCACCTTTGTCACTGGTGTCACTGTTGTCACTGTTTTCACTGTTGTCACCGTTGTCACTGTTGTAACCGTTGTCACTGCTGTCCCCCTTGCCATAGTTTTCACTGTTTTCACCGTTGTCACTGTTGTCACGGTTGTCATAGTTGTCACTGTTGTCAGTAATGTCATCGTTGTCACCGTTGTCACTGTTGTCACCGTTGTCACTGTTTTCACTGTTGTCACCGTTGTCACTGTTGTCACTTTTATCACTTTTCTCACTGTTGTGACTATTGTCACTGTTGTCAGTGTTGTCAGCTTTGTCATAGTAGTCACTGTTTTCACTGTTGTCACTGTTGTTATTGTTCTCACTGTTTGCACTGTTGTCACTGTTGTCATCGTTGTCACTGTTGTCACTGATGTCACTGTTGTTACCATTTTTAACGGCGTCACTGTTGTCACTGTTGGCAACGTAGTCACTTCTGTCACTATTGTCACAGTTGTCACAGTTCTCACTGTTTCCACTGTTGGTAGTGTTCTCACTGTTATCACCGTTGTCACCGTTGTCACTGTTGTCACTGTTGTCACTGTTGTCACCGTTGTCACTGTTGTCACTGTTGTCACCGTTGTCACTGTTGTCACCGTTGTAACTGTTGTTACCTTTGTCATAGTTGTCACTGTTTTCACTGTTGTCACCCTTGTCATCGTTGTCACTATTGTCACCGTTGTCACTGGTCTCACCGTTGTCATTGTTGTCACAGTTGTGACTGTTGTATCTGTTGTCATAGTTGTCACCGTTGTCACTGTTGTCACTGTTGTCATCGTTGTCACCGTTATCACTCTTGTCATTGTTGTCACCGTTGTCACCCTTTTTGCTGTTGTCACTGTTGTCACCATTGTCACCGTTGTCACTGTTGTCATCGTAGTCACTGCTGTGACTGCTGTCACAGTTGTCATAATTCTCACTTTTTTCACTAATGTCACCGTTGTCACTGTTGTCACCGTTGTCACTGTTGTTACTGATGTCACCGTTGTCACTGTTGTCACCGTTGTCACTGTTGTTATTGTTCTGAATGTTTGCACTGTTGTCACTGTTGTCATCGTTGTCACTGTTGTCACTGTTGTCATTGTTGTCACCATTTTTAACGTTGTCACTGTTGTCACTGTTGTCATCGTAGTCACTTCTGTCACTGTTGTCACAGTTGTCATAGTTCTCACTGTTTTCACTGTTGGTAGTGTTGTCACTGTTATCACCTTTGTCACCGTTGTCACTGTTGTCACTGTTGTCACCGTTGTCACTGTTGTCACTGTTGTCACTGTTTTCAAGGTTGTCACCGTTGTCACTGTTGTCACCGTTGTAACTCTTGTCACCTTTGTCATAGTTGTCACTGTTTTCACTGTTGTCACCCTTGTCATCGTTGTCACTATTGTCACCGTTGTCACGGTTGTCACTGTTGTCATAGTTGTCACTGTTTTCACTGTTGTCACCCTTGTCATCGTTGTCACTATTGTCACCGTTGTCACGGCTGTCGCTGTTGTCACTGTTGCCATCGTTGTCACCGTTATCACTGTTGTCATTGTTGTCACCCTTTTTGCTGTTGTCACTCTTGTCACCATTGTCACCGTTGTCACTGTTGTCATCGTAGTCACTGCTGTGACTGTTGCCACAGTTGTCATAATTCTCACTTTTTTCACTAATGTCACCATTGTCACCGTTGTCACTGTTGTCATCGTAGTCACTGCTGTGACTGTTGCCACAGTTGTCATAATTCTCACTTTTTTCACTAATGTCACCGTTGTCACTGTTGTCACCGTTGTCACTGTTGTTACTGATGTCACCGTTGTCACTGTTGTCACCGTTGTCACTGTTGCACCGTTTTTACTGTTGTCACTGTTGTCACCGATGTCATATTTGTCACTGTTGTCACTGTTGTCATTATTGTCACCGTTGTCACTGTTGTCCCTGTTGTCCCTGTTGTCATCGTTGTCACTGTTGGCACTGTTGTCACTGTTGTCATAGTTCTCACTGTTTTCCCTGTTGGTAGTGTTGTCACCGTTGTCACCGATGTCACTGTTGTCACTGTTGTCACCGATGTCACTGTTGTCACTGTTGTCACTGCTTTTACGGTTGTCACCGTTGTTACTGTTGTCACCGTTGTAACTGTTGTCACCTTTGTCATAGTTGTCACTGTTTTCACTGTTGTCACCCTTTTCATCGTTGTTACTATTGTCACCGTTGTCACTGTTGTCACAGTTGTCACTGTTGTCACTGTTGTCACTGTTGTCATCGTTGTCACCGTTGTCACCGTTGTCACTGTTGTCATTGTTGTCGCCGTTGTCATCCTTTTTACTGTTGTCACTGTTGTCACCACTGTCACCGTTGTCACTGTTGTCATCGAAGTCACTGCTGTCACTGTTATCACAGTTGTCATAATTCTCGCTTTTTTCACTAATGTCACCGTTGTCACTGTTTTCACCGTTTTTACTGCTGTCACCGTTGCCACTGTTGTCATTATTGTCACCGTTGTCACTGTTGTCACTGTTGTCCCCGTTGTCATCGTTGTCACTGTTGGCACTGTTGTCACTGTTGTCACTGCTGTCACTAATGTCATCTTTCTTGCTGTTGTCACCGTTGTCACCGTTTTGACTGTTGTCACTGTTGTCATAGTTGTCACTGTTGAAAAAGTTCTCGCGGTTCTCACCGTTCTGATTGTTGTCACTGTTGTCATCATTCTCACTGCTGTTACTGTTCTCACTGTTCTCACTGTTGTGACCGTTGTCAACGTTGTGACTATTGTCATTCTTGTCACTGTTGTAATCATTGTCACTGCTCTCACAGTTGTCATAGTTCTCACACTTTGCACTGTTGTCACTGTTGTCACCATTGTCACTGTTGTCACCATTTTTAACGTTGTGACTGTCGTCTCTGTTGTCACTGTTGTCATCGTAGTCACTGCTGTCACTGTTGTCACAGTTGTCATAGTTCTCACTGTTGTCACTGTTGTCATCGTTGTCACCGTTGTCACTGATGTCATTGTCACTGCTGTCACTGTTTTCACTTTTCTCACTGTTGTCACTATTGTCACCGTTGTCACTTTTGTCATAGTTGTCCCTGTTTTCACTGTTGTCGCTGTTGTCATTGTTGTCAGTGTTTTTACTGTTGTCACTGTTGTCACTTTTGTCACCGTTGTCACCGTTGTCACTGTTGTCACGTTTGTCATAGTGTTCCATGTTTTCACTGTTTTTAATGTTGTCACTGTTGACATCGCTGTCACTGTTGTCATCGTTGTGACTGTTGTCAGCGTTGTCATAGTTCTCACTGTTGTTACTGTTGTCATCGTTGTCACCGTTGTCAACGTTGTCACTGTTTTCACCATTGTCACCCTTTTCACTGTTGTCACTGTTGGTACCGTTTTCATAGTTATTACTGTTGTCACATTTGTCATCGTTCTCACCGTTGTCACTGTTGTCACGGTTGTCACTGTTGTCACCGTTGTCACCCTTTTCACTGTTGACACTGTTGTCACCATCGTCACCGTTGTCACTGTTGTCATCGTTGTCACTGCTGTCACTGTTGTCATAGTTGTCACTGTTGTCACCGTTGAAACTGGTTTTATCGTGGTCACCGTTGTCACTGTTGTCATTGTTGTCACAGTTGTCACCCTTTTCACTGTTGTCACTGTTGTCACCATTGTCACCCTTCTCACTGTTGTCATCGTAGTCACTGCTGTCACTGTTGTCACAGTTGTCATAGTTCTCACTGGTGTCACGGTTTTCATCGTTGTCACCCTTGTCACTGATGTCATTGTCACTGCTGTCACTGTTTTCACTTTTCTCACTCTTGTCACTATTGTCACCGTTCTCACTGTTGTCACTTTTCTCATAGTTGTCACTGTTTTCACTGTTGTCGCTGTGGTCGTTGTTGTCACTGTTTTTACTGTTGTCACTGTTGTCACTGTTTTCACTGTTGTCACTGTTGTCACCGTTGTCACTGTTGTCACCGTTTTCACTGTTGTCACGTTTGTCATAGGGTTCACTGTTTTCACTGTTGTTAATGTTGTCACTTTTCACATCGTTGTCACTGTTGTCATCGTTGTGACTGTTGACAACGTTGTCATAGTTCTCACTGTTGTCACTGTTGTCATCGTTGTCACCGTTATCAACGCAGTCACTGTTTTCACCGTTGTCACTGTTGGTACCGTTTTTATAGTTATCAGTGTTGTCACAGTTGTCATCGTTCTCATCGTTGTCACTGTTGTCCCTGTTGTCACTGTTGTCACCATCGTTACCGTTGTCACTGTTGTCACCGTAGTCACTGTTGTCATTGTTGTCATAGTTGTCACCCTTCTCACTGTTGTCATCGTAGTCACTGCTGTCACTGTTGTCACAGTTCTCTTAATTCTCACTGTTTCCACTAGTGTCACCGTTGTCACTGTTCTCACCGTTTTCACTCTTGTCACTGATATCACCGTTGTCACTGTTGTCACCGTTGTCACTGTTGTCACCGTTTTCACTGTTGTCACTGTTGTCACCGTTGTCACTGTTGTCACCGTTGTCACTGTTGTCACCGTTGTCACTGTTGTCACTGTTGTCACCGTTATCACTGTTCTCAACGTTTTCACTGTTGTCACCGTTGTCACTGTTGTCACCGTTTTCACTGTTGTCACCGTTGTCACTGTTGTCACTGTTGTCACCGTTGTTACTGTTGTCACTGTTGTCACCGTTGTTATATTTGTCACTGTTATCACTGTTGTCATCGTTGTCACTGTTGTCAGTGTTGTCCTCGTTGTCATCTTTGTCACTGTTGGCATTGTTGTCCCTGTTGTCACTGATGTCATCTTTCTCGCTGTTGTCACCGGTGTCATCGTTGTGACTGTTGTCATAGTTGTCACTGTATAAAAAGTTGTCGCGGTTCCCACCGTTCTGATTGTTGTCACTGTTGTCATCATTGTCACTGCTGTCACTGTTGTGACTCTTGTGACCGTTGTCAACGTTGTGACTGTTGTGACTCTTGTCACTGTTGAAATCATTGTCACTGTTCTCACAGTTGTCATAGTTCTCACACTTTGCACTGTTGTCACTGTTGTCACCGTTGTCACTGTTGTCACCATTTTCAACGTTGTGACTGTTGTGACTTTTGTCACTGTTGTCATCATAGTCACTACTGTCACTGTTGTCACAGTTGTCATAGTTCTAACTCTTGTAACTGTTGTCATCGTTGTCACCGTTTTCACTGTTGTCATTTTCACCGTTGTCACTGTTGTCACTTTTGTCATACTTGTCACTGTTTTCACTGTTGTCACTGTTGTCACTGTTGTCATTGTTGTCACTGTTTTTACTGTTGTCACTGTTGTCACAGTTGTCACCGTTGTCACTGTTGTCACTGTTGTCACCTTTGTCATAAATGTCACTGTTTTCAATTTTGTCAACGTTGTCGCTGTTGACATTGTTTTCACTGTTGTCATCGTTGTAACTGTTGTCAACGTTGTCATAGTTCTCACTGTTGTCACTGTTGTCATTGTTGTCACCGTTGTTAACGTTGTCACTGTTGTCACCGTTGTCATCCTTTTCACTGTTGTCACTGTTGGTACCGTTTTCATAGTTATGACTGTTGTCACTGTTGTCATCGTTCTCACCGTTGTCACTGTTGTCACGGCTGTCACTGTTGGCACCGTTGTCACCCTTTTCACTGTTGACACTGTTGTCACCGTTGTCACTGTTGTCATCGTAGTCACTGCTGTCACTGTTGTCAGAGTTGTCATAGTTCGCACTGTTTTCGCTGTTGGTAGGGTTGTCACTGTTGTCACCGTTGTCACTGTTGTCACCTTTGTCAAAGTTGTCACTGTTTTCACTGTTGTCAATGGTGTCACTGTTGACATCGTTGTCACTGTTGTCATCGTTGTAACTGTCGTCAACGTTGTCATAGTTCTTACTGTTGTCACTGTTGTCATCGTTGTCACCGTTGTCACCCTTTTCACTGTTGTCACTGTTGGTACCGTTTTCAGAGTTATCACTGGTTTCACTGTTGTCATCGTTCTTACCGTTCTAACCGTTGTTACGGTTGTCACTGTTGTCACCGTTGTCACCCTTTTCCCTGCTGACACTGTTGTCACCATTGTCACCGTTGTCACTGTTGTCTTCGTAGTCACTGCTGTCACTGTTGTCACAGTTGTCATAGTTCGAACTGTTTTCACTGTTGGTAGTGTTGTCACTGTTGTCACCGTTGTCACTGATGTCACCGTTGTTACCATTGTCACTGTTGCTACCGTTTTCACGGTTGTCACTGTTGGCACCTTTCACATAGTTTTCACTGTTTTGACTGTTTTGACTGTTGTCACCGTTGTCATAGTTGTCACTGTTGTCATCGTTGTGACTGTTGTCAACGTTGTCATACGTCTCATGCACTGTTGTCACTGCTGTCACCGTTGTCACCGTTGTCGCTGTTGTCACTGGTGTCACCGTTGTCACTGTTGTCACTGTTGTCACCGTTGTCAACTTTGTCATAGTTGTCACTATTGCGAGGGTTGTCAATTTTGTAACTGTTGTCACCGTTGTCACTAGTTTCACCGTTGTAACTGTGTGACTCTTGTTACCGTTGTCACCGTTGTTACTGTTATCATGTTTTTCACCGTTGTCACTGTTCTCACCGTTGTCACTGTGGTCATCGTTGTCATAGTTGTCACTGTTGTAACTGTTGTCATCGTTGTCGCCGTTGTTACCGCTGTCACTTGTGTCACCGTTGTCACTGTTGTCACAGTTCTCGTTGTTGTCGCTGTTGTCACCGTTGTCCCGGTTTAGCTGTTGTCACTGTTGTCACCACTGTCAGCATTGTCACTGTTGTCACGGTTGTCACCGTTCTCACTGTTGTGAGCGTTCTCACCATTCCCACTGTTGTCCCTGTTGTCACTGTTGTAGCCATTGTCACCGTTGTCACTGTGGTCACGGTTGTCACTGTTGTCACTGTTGTCAACGTCTCACTGTTGTCACTGTTGTAATCGTAGTCGCTGCTGTCACTGTTGTCACAGTTGTCACAGTTCACACTTTTTTTTACTGTTGGTAGTGTTGTCACTGTTGTCACTGTTGCCACCGTTGTTACTGTTGTCACTGCTGTCACTGTTGTCACTGTTGTTACCTTCGTCATAGTTGTCACTGTTTTCACTGTTGTCACTGTTGTCACTGTTGTCATTGTTGTCACTGTTGTCATCGTTGTCACTTGTGTCACTGTGTCACTGTTGTCACAGTTGTCGCTGTTGTCGCTGTTGTCACCGTAGTCACTGTTGTCACCGTTGTTACTGTTGTCACTGTTGTCATCGTTGTCACTGTTGCCCCTGTTGTCACCATTGTCAATTTTGTCACCGTTGTTATACTTGTCACTGTTGTCACTGTTGTCACTGTTGTCACTGTGGTCATCCTTTTCACTGTTGTCACTGTTGTTACCATTATCACCATTGTCACTGTTGTCACTGTTGTCATCGTAGTCAATGCTGTCACTGTTGTTACAGTTGTCATAGTTCTCACTGTTTTTACTGTTGGTAGTGTTGTCACTGTTGTCACCGTTGTCACCGTTGTCAATGTTGTCACTGTGGTCACTGTTTTCATGGTTCTCACCATTGTCACTATTGTCAACGTTGTCGCCGTTATCACCTTTGTCATAGTTGTCACTGTTTTGACTGTTGTCACTGTTCTCACTGTTGTCATCGTTGTCACCGTTGTCACCCTTTTTTACTGTTGTCACTGTTTTCACCGTTGTCACCGTTGTCACTGTTGTCGTCTTAGTCACTGCTCTCACTGTTGTGACAGTTGTCATAGTTCTCACTGTTTTCATTGATGTCACAGTTGTCACTGTTGTCGCCATTTTAACTGTTGTCACCGTTGTCACTGATTTCACTGTTGTCACTTTTGTCACCGTTGTCACTGTTGTCACTGTTGTCACCGTTGTCACTGTTGTAACCTTTGTCATAGTTGTCACTGTTTTCACTGTTCTTACTGTTGTCACTGTTGTCACCTTTCTCATAGTTATCACTGTTTTCACTGTTGTCGCCGTTGTCACTGTTGTCACTTTTGTTA
Organism: Porites lutea; assembly: GCF_958299795.1. Classification (NCBI taxonomy): domain Eukaryota; kingdom Metazoa; phylum Cnidaria; class Anthozoa; order Scleractinia; family Poritidae; genus Porites; species Porites lutea. The sequence continues at coordinate 12,850,523 of NC_133204.1, forward strand.
CTGTTGTCACCGTTGTCACTGTTGTCACTGTTGTCACCGTTGTCACTGTTCTCACTGTTTTCACTGTTCTCACCGTTGTCAGTGTTTTCACCGTTGTCACGGTTGTCACCTTTGTCATAGTTGTCACAGTTTTCACTTTTATTAATGTTGTCACTATTGACATCGTTGTCACTGTTGTCACCGTTTTCGCTGGTTTCACCATTGTCACTGTTGTCACAGTTTTCACTGTTGTCATCGTTTTCATAGTTTATACTGTTGTCACTATTGTTATCGTTGTCACCGTTGTCACTGTTGTGACGGTTATCACTGTTGTCACCGTTGTCACCCTTTTAACTGATGTCACTCTTTTCACCATTGTCACTGTTGTCACTGTTGTCATCGTAGTCACTGCCGTCACTGTTGTCACAGTTGTCATAGTTTGCACTGTTTTTACTGTTGGTAGTGTTGTCACTGTTATCACTGTTGTCACTGTTGTCACCGTTGTCACTGTTGTTACCGTTGTGACCGTTGTCACTGTTTTCACCGTTGCATGTATTGTCACCTTTGTCATAGTTTTCACTGTTCTCATCGTTGTGAGTGTTGTCACCGTTGTCATAGTTCTCACTGTTGTCTCTGTTATCATCGTTGTCACCGTTGTCACTGTTGTCACTGTTGTCACTGTTGTCATCGTTGTCACTCTTTTCACCGTTGTCACTGTTGTCACCTTTTTCATAGTTGTCACTGTTGTCACTGTTGTCGCTGTTGTCACAGTGGTCATCGTTGTGACTGTTGTCACCGTTGTCACTGGTGTCACCGTTGTTACTGTTTTGACTGTTGTTACCGTTGTCACCGTTGTTACTGTTGTCGTCTTTTTCAGCGTTGTCACTGTTGTCAGTGTTGTCACTGTGGTCAACTTTTTCATAGTTGTCACTGTTTTCACTATTGGTAGTGTTGTCACTGTTGTCACCGTTGTTACTGTGTCACTGTTGTCAATGTTGTCACTCTTGTCACCGTTGTCACTGTTGTCACCGTTGTCACCGTTTACACCGTTGTTCACCGTTGTCACTGTTGTCACGGGTTTCAATGTTGTCACCTTTCACATAGTTGTTAGTGTTTTCACTGTTGTCACTGTTGTGACTGTTGTGACAGTTGTCACCTTTGTCATAGTTGTCACTGTTGTCATCGTTGCGACTGTTGTCACCGTTGTCGCTTGTGTCACCATTCTCACTGTTGTCACGGTTGTCACTGTAGCCCGTACGAAATGAGCAGCGCTGTTGCAGCGCTGCAGAATGGCTTCAAGACGCGCTACAAAAGAGCTGTAAAAGCACTGGGCTGCAGTAGCCGCAAATTTTGGCTGCAGTGGAAAGCCCTTTGACAGCGATAAACAGCGCTTTTGCAGCGGTGCAGAAAATTTCCGAATCAAGATGTGCGTTGCAAAGTGGCTGCAAAGTGGCTTCGAAAAAACAAAGAATAATGTTACCGGTAATGGCCCACCACTCGTTAGTACAAAAAAAAGAAATGTAAGCTCCAATAATACAATAATCACGATACATGGTAGAGGAGTTGACAAGGCCTTAGTAGCAGAGTAAAAACCACTAGAAAGTCAAAATGTAACTTATACTTTATTAGTATCCACGCTTACACGTTACAAAAGCACCTGACATAGAACAAATCTGCAACAGTCTCGCTTTGTAAATATTTAGCAATCACGGTCACTCATCTGAATGTAAAAACATCCATTAACATGCAGACATTAAAAATTATCTTTTTTAAAAATAAAGAGAATAAGAGCGATTGTTCTACATAAAGTTTACACGGCCAGCAGGCAAACGATATTTTGATTCGTTGCAACGGGCTAAGCTGGACATTGCTCACCTTGACGTTTTGTTCATGATCCACGATCTTCTACACTTTTTTCATGAAAGAAATCAACCAATTTTACTTTAGTCGTCGTTCAATTTTACAATGGACCAAGGAACGAACATTACCACAAGCGTATAAGAATCTTGTAAGTGCGAACCCCATCTGAGATTCTTGTATCTGTGTTGCTTGCTCTGGTTCGATTCGTCGATACTTAGCGTAGAAGTCACTGTTCAGTGCGTTGTTTGCAAATACGTTTGAGCTGTTCCATCCAAAAACATCAACAGAACTTCCATCTCGAAACAGAACTAGATGTAAAAAAAACTTACAATGTTTGCGCCTTTCATTCAACGGTCGCAAATGGGGCAATCCCGTGTTTGCCTAGAGATGTAATGGGATCTCATGCAAAAGGACCGACCAATTAGATTACGGCCTAGAATGTCTCCAGGGAATTAGCGATAACATTCCCACACTTGCCGGTCACGAAATAAAATTTATTAAAAGCATAGAATTTGGAGATTTATTCAATAAGTCATCTTCCTTGCGTTCAAGCTTACTCACATTTCTTAGAGGTACAGTCAAAGTTTTCGCGTTATAAAAGCCGTAATTTGCGCCAAGGCTTTATCTGGCGATTCATGTTATTGGCGCTCAAGAAAGTCAGATCGACCGCAGCTGAATTGTAGCGTTACGGCAGCTACTTCGCAGCGTTTGAAAGTCGACAACTGCGCTGCAAAACGGCTGCCGAGAGCTTCAAAGAACCTTCAAAGGCTGCACAGGGCTTTTGCAGCCCGCTGCAACTTGAATGAAGCTGCTGTTTGGCTTCTAAAATGCTGCTGAAAAGCTGTAATTTAGCTGTACAGCTATTATGAAGCGATTTTCTGGCGCTGAACAGCGCTGCAAGTTTCGTACGGGAGTCACTGTTGTCACTGTTGTTACTGTTTTCAATGTTGTCATCGTTGTCACTGTTGTCACTGTTGTCACTGTTGTCACCGTTGTCATAGTTGTCACTGTTGTCATCGTTGTCACCGTTGTCAACGTTGTCACAGTTGTCACTGTTGTCACCGTGGTCACCCTTTTAACAGTTGTCACTGTTGTCACTTTTGTCATCGTAGACACTGATGTCACTGTTGTCACAGTTGTCATAGATCTCACTGGTTTCACTGTTAGTAGTGTTGTCACTGTTGTCACTCTTGTCACCGTTGTCACCGTTCTCACTGTTTGCACTGTTGTCATCGTTGTCACTGTTGTCACCGTTGTCACTGGTGTCACCGTTGTCACCGTTCTCACTGTTTGCACTGTTGTCATCGTTGTCACTGTTGTCCCTGTTGTCACCATTGTCACCCTTCACACTGTTGTCACTGTTGTCATCGTAGTCACTGCTGTCACTGGTGTCACAGTTGTCATAGTTCTCACTGTTTTAACTGTTGGTAGTGTTGTCACTGTCGTCACCGTTGTCACAGTTGTCACTTTTGTCACTGTTGTCACTGTTCTCCCTTTTGTCACCGTTGTCACTGTTGTTACCGTTGTCATAGTTGTCACTGTTGTCATCGTTGTCACCGTTGTCACTGTTGTCACTTTTGTCACCGTTTTTAGTGTGTCACTGTTGTCACTGTTGTCATCGTTGTCACTGTTTTCACTGTTGTCACCATTGCCAGTTTTGGGACTGTTGTCACTGTTGTCACAGTTGTCATATTTCTTACTGTTTTCACTCTTGTTACTGTTGTCACTGTTCTCACCGTTGTCACCATTGTCACTGTTGTCACTGCTGTCACCATTGTCACTGTTGTCACTGTTGTCACCCTTGTCACTGTTCTCACCACTGTCATAGTTCTCACTGTTGTCACTGTTGTCACTGCTGTCACGGTTGTCATCGTTGTCACTGTGGTCACTGTTGTCAGGGTTGTCACTGTTGTCACTGTTGTTACTGTGTTCGCTGTTGTCACTGTTGTCACCGTAGTCATTGTTGTCACTGTTGTCACTGTTGTCATTGTTGTCACTGTTGTCACTGTTGTCATCGTTGTCACTGTTGTCACCGTTGTCACTGGTGTCACCGTTTTATCTGTTGTGACTGTTGTTACCGTTGTCACCGTTGTTACTGTTGTCATCTTTTTCACCGTTGTCACTGTTGTCACTGTTGTCACCGTTGTCACTGTTGTCACAGTTGTCACTGTTGTGGGTGTTGTCACCCTTTTCGCTGTTGTCCCTGTTGTCACCATTGTCACCCTTCACACTGTTGTCACTGTTGTCATCGTAGTCACGGCTGTCACTGGTGTCACAGTTGTCATAGTTCTCACTGTTTTAACTGTTGGTAGTGTTGTCACTGTCGTCACCGTTGTCACAGTTGTCACTTTTGTCACTGTTGTCACTGTTCTCCCTTTTGTCACCGTTGTCACTGTTGTCACCGTTGTCATAGTTGTCACTGTTGTCACTGTTCTCATCGTTGTCACCGTTGTCACTGTTGTCACTTTTGTCTCCGTTTTCAGTGTGTCACTGTTGTCACTGTTGTCACCGTTGTCACCGTTGTTACTGTTGTCACTGTTGTCATCTTTTTCACCGTTGTCACTTTTCCCGTTGTCACTGTTGCCACTGTTCTCTCCATTGCCACTGTTGTCACTGTGGCCATCGTTGTCACTGTTGTCACTATTGTCACCATTGTCACTGTTGTCACTATTGTCACTGTTGCCACCATTGTCACCCTTGTGACGTTTGTCACCGTTGTCAATGTTGTCATCGTTGTCACTTTTGGTACCGTTGTCACCGTTGTGACTGTTGTGACTGTTGACAATGTTGTCATCGTTGTCACTGTTTTCACTGTTGTCACCATTGAAATTTTTGGGTCTGTTGTCACTGTTGTCACAGTTGTCATATTTCTTACTGTTTTCACTCTTGTTACTGTTGTCACTGTTCTCTCCGTTGTCACCATTGTCACTGTTGTCACTGCTGTCACCGTTGTCACTGTTGTCACTGTTGTCACCCTTGTCACTGTTCTCACCACTGTCATAGTTCTCACTATTGTCACTGTTGTCACTGCTGTCACGGTTGTCATCGTTGTCACTGTGGTCACTGTTGTCAGGGTTGTCACTGTTGTCACTGTTGTTACTGTGTTCGCTGTTGTCACTGTTGTCACCGTTGTCATTGTTGTCACTGTTGTCACTGTTGTCAGTGTTGTCACTGTTGTCACTGTTGTCATCGTTGTCACTGTTGTCACCGTTGTCACTGGTGTGACCGTTGTCACCGTAGTTACTGTTGCTATCTTTTTCACCGTTGTCACTGTTGTCACCGCTGTCACTGTGGTCACCGTTGTCATAGTTGTGCCTGCTTTCGCTGTTTTCACCGTTGTCACTTGTGATACCGTTGTCACCATTGTGACTGTTGACACTATTGTTATCGTTGTCACTGTGTTCACTGTTGTCACCATTGTCACCCTTGTTACTATTGTCACCGTTGTCCCTGTTGTCACCGTTGTCACAGTTGTTACTGTTGTCAGTTTTGTCACCATTGTCACGGTTGTCATTGTTGTCAACATAGTCACGGTTGTCATCGTTGTCACCATTGTGACTTTTGTGACTGTTGTCACTGTTGTCATTGTTGTCACTGTTGTCACCGTTGTCACCGTTGTTGCTGTTGTCGCTGTTGTCACTATTGTCACCGCTGCCACCGTTGTGATATTTTTCACTGTTGTCACCTTTGTCGCCGTTGCGAGTGTTGTCACTTCTATCACTGCTGTCACCGTTGTCACTGTTGTCACTGTTTTCACTGTTGTCACCGTTGTCACTGTTTTCACCTTTGTCATAGTTGTCACTGTTTTTACTGTTGTCACTGTTGTCATCGTTGTCACTGTTGTCACCGTTGTCACTGGTTTCACCATTGTCACTGTTGTCACGGTTGTCACTGTTGTCACTGTTCTCATCGTTGTCACCGTTGTCACGGTTGTCACCGTTTTCACCATTGTCTCCCTTTTTATTGTTGTCACTGTTGTCACCATTGTCAACGTTGTCACTGTTGTCATCGCAGTCACTGCTGTCACTGTTGTTACAACTGTCATAGTTCTTACTTTTTTCACTGTTGGTAGTGTTGTCACTGTTGTCACCGTTGTCACTGTTGTCACCGTTGTCACTGTTGTCACTGTTGTCATCGTTTTCACCGTTGCCACTGTTGTCAGTGTTGTCAGTGTTGTCACCATTGTCACCCTTTTCATTGTTGTCACTGTTTTTTGTCACCATTGTCACCGTTGCCACTGTTGTCATCGTAGTCACTGCAGTCACTGTTGTCACAGCTGTCATAGTTCTCACTATTTTTACTGTTGGTAGTGTTGTCACTCTTGTCACTCTTGTCACCGTTGTCACTGTTGTCACTGTTGTCACCGTTGTCACTGTTGTTACCGTTGTCAGTGTTGTCAGTGTTGTCATCGTTGTCACTGTTTTCACGGTTGCCACTGTTGTCGCCTTTCACATAGGTTTTACTGTTTTCACTGTTGTCGCTGTTGTCACTTTTGTCACCTTTGTCATAGTTGTCACTGTTGTCATCGTTGTGACTGTTGTCATCGTTGCCACTGTTGTCACCGTTGTCACTTGTGTCACCATTGTTGCTGTTGTCACAGTGGTCACTGTTGCTGCTGTTGTGACCGTAGTCACGTTTGGTTCTGTTTTTACTGTTGTCACCGTTGTCATCGTTTTCACTGTTGTCACCGTTGTCATAGTTTTCACTGTTGTCACTGTTGTCATCGTTGTCACCGTTGTCAACGTTGTCACTGTTGTCACTGTTGTCACCGTGGTCACCCTTTTCACTGTTGTCACTGTTGTCACCATTGTCACTCTTGTCACCGTTGTCACTGTTGTCACTGTTGTCACTTCTATCACTGTTGTCACCGTTTTCACTGTTGTATCTGTTGTCACCATTGTCACTGTTGTCGCTGTTGTCACCGTTCTTACCGTTGTTACCGTTGTCACTGTTGTCACCGTTATCACCGTTTTCACCGCTGTCACTTTTGTCACCATTGTCGCTGTTGTCACTGTTGTCACCATTGTCACTGTCGCCACCAGTCTCACCATTGTGACTCTTGTCACTGTTGTCACTTTTGGCACCGGTTTCACCGTTGTTACTAATCTCACTGTTGTCACTTGTGCCATCGTTTTCACTGTTTTTACTTTTGTCATTATTGTCATCGTTGTGACTGTTGTCACTGTTGTTACCGTTGTCACCGTTGTCGCTGTGGTCTCTGTTGTCACTGTTGTCACCATGACAACGATGAGGACGTCCGGTTGAAGTTGCCGTCGCCCCGAAAACGTCTCTTTCTTAAGTTCCCTAGTGACAACAGTGACAAGGATGACAATGGTGACAACAGTGACAACGGTGGCAACAGTGACAATGGTGACAACGGTGACAACAGTGTGAACAGTGAAAACACTGAGAACTATGAGAACTGTGAGAACAGTGATAACGATGACAACATTGACAACACTGACAATGAGGACAACAGTGATATAGGTCACAACGGTGACAATAGTGACAACAGTGGTAACGGTGACAACAGTGACAACGGTGACAATATTGACAACGGTGAAAACAGTGACAACAGCGACAACAATAGTTACAACTGTGACAACGTTGTCAACGATGTCAGTGTGTCACTTTTGTCACTGTTGTCACCGTTGTCACCATTGTTAGTGTTGTCACTGTTGTCATCTTTGTCACCGTTGTCACTGTTGTCACTGTTCTCTCGATTTTTACTGTTGTCACTGTTGTCACTATTGTTACCGTTGTCACTGTTGTCACCATTGTCACTGTTGTCACCATTGTCACTGTTGCCACCATTGTCACCTGTGTGACTGTTGTCATTGTTGTCAGTGTTGTCATCGTTTTCATTTTTGGTACCTTTGTCACTGTTGTGACTGTTGTGACTGTTGTGACTGTTGTCTTCGTTGTCACTGGTTTCACTTTGTCACCATTGTCATCGTTGTTACAGTTGTCACTGTTGTCACTGTTTTCACTGTCATCACCGTTGTCACTGTTGTTACCGTTGTCACTGTTTTCGCCATTGTCACTGTTGTCACTGCTGTCAACGTTGTCACTGTTGTCACCGTTGTCACCGTTTTGACGTTTGTGACTGTTGTCACTGTTGCCACTGTTGTCACCGTTGTCACCGTTGTCACTGTGTTCGCTGTTGTCACTGTTGTCACAGTTGTAAATGTTATCCGTACGAAACTTGCAGCGCTGTACAGCGCCACAAAATCGCTTCAAAATAGCTGTACAGCTAAATTACAGCTGTTTAGCAGCGTTTTAGAAGTCCAGCAGCAGCTTAATTCAAGTTGCAGCGGGATGCAAAAGCGCTGTGCAGCCTTTGAAGCTCTCGGCAGCGGTTTTGCAGCGCAGTTGCCGACTTTCAAAAGCTGCGAAGCAGCTGCAGTAACGCTACAATTTAGCTGCGCTCGATCTGATAGCACAACGTTCTTGAGATTACATGAATCGCCAGAAAAGCCTTGCCACAGATTACGGCTTTTACAACGAGAAAACTTTGACTGTACCTCTAAGAAATGTGAGTAAGCCTGTGTGCAGGGGAGATTACTTACTGAATAAACCTTCAAATTCTACTCTTACAATGAATTTTGATTCCGTGACTGGCGAGTGTGGGAATGTTATCGCTAATTCCCTAGAGACATTCTAGGCTGTAATCTAATTGGTCGGCACTTTTGCATAAGATCCCATTACATCTCTAAACAAACATTTGTGACCGTTGAATGTAAGGCGCAAACAGTCACACAAATTTGCAAGTTTTTTGCATCTAGTTCTGTTTCGAGATGGAAGTTCTGTTGATGTTTTTGGATGGAACAGCTCAAAGGTATTTGTGAACAACTGCACTGTACGGTGAATTCTACGCGAAGTACCGACGAATCGAACCAGAGCAAGCAACACAGATGCAAGAATCTTCGCTGGGGTACGAATGCACTTACAAGATTCAAACGTTCAACGATAATGTACGTTCCTAAGTCCATTGTAAATTTAACGACGACCAAATTAAGATTGGGTTGATTTCTTTTATGAAAAAAGTGTAGCAGATCGTCGATCATGGACAAAACCAGGGGCGGATCCAGGATTTTTTTTAGGAGGGGGTGCACTCCTCTCTTGCTCTACTTCAACCCCAATAAACCACACAGTTTTTTTTTGGCAGAAAACCAGTAGTATTAAGAAAACCGCAGGGCATCACAGGGGGCGGGGGGGTGCGCACCCCCTACACCCTTCCCCTAGATCCGCCCCTGAAAACGTCAAGGTGAGCGATGTCAGGCTTAACGTGTTGCAACGAATCAAAATATCATTTGGCTGTTGTCCGGTGTAAACTTTATGTAGAAAAGTCGCTGTTATTCTCTTTATTTTTTAAAAAAGATAAACTTCAATGTCTGCATGTTAATGGCAGTTCTTACATTTATATGAGTGACCGCGACTGCTGAATATTTACAAAGCGAGACTGTTGCAGATTTGTTATGTCACTTACTTTTGTAACGTGTACGCGTGGATACTAATAAAGTATCAGTTGCATTTTGACTTTCTAGTGGTTTTTACTCCTCCTAAGGCCTTGTCAACTCCTCAACCATGTTTCGTGATTATTGTATTATTGAAGTCTGCATTTTTTTTTGTACTAACCGGTAACAACATTCTTTGTCTTTTCGAAGCCACTTTGCAGCGCAGATCGTGATTCGGCAATTTTCTGCACCGCTGCAATAGCACTGTTTATCGCTGTCAAACGGCTTTCCACTGCAGCGCAAACCCGCCAAAATTTGCTACTACTGTAGCCAGCCCTTATGCATTCATTCTGAAGCGCTGCAGCAGCGCTCCTCGTTTCGTACGGGTGTCACCGTTGTCACTGTTGTCGCTGATGTCACCGTTGTCCCTGTTGTCACCTTTGTCACCGTTGTCACTGTTGTCACTGTTGTCGCCGTTGTCACTGTTTTCACTGTTGTCACCATTGTCATCGTTGTGACTGTTGTCACTGTTGTCATCGTAGTCACTGTTGTCACTTTTGTCACTGTTGTCACCGTTGTCACTGTTGTCACCGTTGCCACTGTTAACGTTGTCACTGTTTTTCACCGTTGTCATATTTGTCACTGTTCTCACTGTTCTCATCGTTCTCACCGTTGTCACTGTCGTCACTGTTGTCCCCGTTGTCATCGTGGTTACTGTTGTCACCATTTTCAACGTTGTGACTGTTGTGACTGTTGTCATTGTAGTCACTGCTATCACTGTTGTCACGGTTGTCAAAGTTCTCACTGTTCGCACTGTTGTCACTGTTGTCACCGTTGTCACCGTTGTCACCGTTGTCACCATTTTCAACGTTGTGACTGTTGTGACTGTTGTCATTGTAGTCACTGCTATCACTGTTGTCACGGTTGTCAAAGTTCTCACTGTTTTCTCTGTTGGTAATGTTGTCACTGTTGTCACCGTTGTCACTGTTGTCATCGTAGTCACTGCTGTCACTGTTGTCACAGTTGTCATTGTTGTCGCTGTTGTCACTGTAGACACTGTTGTCACCGTTGTTACTATTGTCACCATTGTCATCGTTGTCACTGTTGTCACTGTTGTCGCCGTTGTCACTGACCTCACTGTTGTCATAGTTGTCACTGTTTTCATCGTTGTCATCCTTTTCACTGTTGTCACTGTTGTAACCATTGTCACCGTTGTCACTGTTGTCACTGTTGTCATCGTAGTCACTGCTGTCACTGTTGTCACAGTTGTCATAATTCTCACTGTTTTCACTGTTAGTAGTGTTGTCACTGTTGTCACCGTTGTCACTGTTGTCACCGTTGTCACTGTTGTCACTGTTGTCACCGTTGTCACTGTTTTCACTGTTGTCACTGTTGTCACCATTGTCACCGTTGTCACTGTTGTCAGTGTTGTCACCCTTGTCAGTGTGTCACTGTTGTCACTGTTGTCATCTTTTTCACCGTTATCACTGTTGTCACTGTTCTCTCCATTGCCACTGTTGTCACTGTTGTCATCGTTGTCCCTCTTGTCACTATTGTCACCGTTGTCACTGTTGTCACCATTGTCACTGTTGCCACCATTGTCACCCTTGTGACTTTTGTCACCGTTGTCACTTTAGTCATCGTTGTCACTATTGACACCATTGTAACTGTTGTCACTGTTTTCACTGTTGTCACCATTGTCATCGTTGTCACTGTTGTCCCTGTTGTCATCGTTGTCACTGTTGTCGCCGTAGTCACTGTTCTCACCGTTGTTACTGTTGTCACCGTTGTCATCGTTGTCACTGTTGTAACTGTTGTCACCATTGTCATTGTTGTCACCGTTGTCATAGTTGTCACTGTTGTCACTGTTGTCATCGTTGTCACCGTTGTGACTGTTGTGACTGTTGTCACTGTTGTCATCCTTGTTACTGTTTTCACTGTTGTCACCGTTGTCACCGTGGTCACTGTTGTCACCGTTGTCACCGTTGTTACCGTTGTTACTGTTGTCATCTTTTTCACCGTTGTCACTGTTGTCACCGTTGTCACTGTTCTCTCCATTGCCACTGTTGTCACTGTTGTCACTATTGTCACCATTCTCACTGTTGCCACCAGTGTCACCCTTGTGACTTTTGTCATCGTTGTCATTTTTGATACCGTTGTCGCCCTTGTGACTGTTGTCACTGTTGTCACCATTGTCATCGTTTTGACTGTTGTGACTGTTGTCACCGTTGTCACTGTTGTCACCGTTGTTACTGTTGTCACTGTTCTCAACGTTGTCACTGTTGTCACCATTGTCACCGTTGTGACTTTTGTGACTGTTGTCACTGTTGTCATCATTGTCACTGTTGTCACCGTTGTCGCTGTTGTCACTATTGTCACTGCTGTCACCGTTGTCATGTTTGTCACTGTTGTCACTGTTGGCACTTTTGTCACCGTTGCAACTGTTGTCACTTCTATCACTGTTGTCACCGTTGTCACTGTTGTATCTCTTTTCACCATTGTCACTGTTGTCGCTGTTGTCACCGTTGTCACTGCTGTCACTGTTGTCACCATTTTTACCGTTGTCACTGTTGTCACTATTGTCACTATTGTCACTGTTGCCACGAGTCTCACCGTTTTGACTCTTGTCACTGTTGTCACCGTTGTCATCGTTGTCACTTTTGGCACTGTTGTCACCGTTGTGACTAATCTCACTGTTGTCACTTGTGCCATCGTTTTCACTGTTTTCACTTTTGTCATCATTGTCATCGTGGTGACTGTTGTGACTGTTGTGACCATTGTCACCGTTGTCACTGCGATCTCTGTGGTCACTGTTGTCATCATGACAACGATGAGAACGTCCGGTTGAAGTTGCCGTCGCCCCGAAAACGTCTCTATCTGAAGTTCCCTAGTGACAACGGTGACAACGGTGACAACAGTGACAACGATGACAATGGTGACATTAGTGACAACGGTGACAACAGTGACAACAGTGTCAACAGTGTAACAGTGAGAACTATGACAACTGTAACAACAGTGACAACGATGACAACAGTGACAACACTGACAATGAGGACAACAGTGATAAAGGTCACTACGGTGACAACAGTGACAACAGTGACAACAGTGAAAACAGTGAGAACTATGACAACTGTAACAACAGTGACAACGATGAAAACAGTGACAACACTGACAATGAGGACAACAGTGATAAAGGTCACTACGGTGACAACAGTGACAACAGTGACAACAGCGACAACAACAGTTACTGTTGTGACTGTTGTCATTGTAGTCACTGCTATCACTGTTGTCACGGTTGTCAAAGTTCTCACTGTTCGCACTGTTGTCACTGTTGTCACCGTTGTCACCGTTGTCACCGTTGTCACCATTTTCAACGTTGTGACTGTTGTGACTGTTGTCATTGTAGTCACTGCTATCACTGTTGTCACGGTTGTCAAAGTTCTCACTGTTTTCTCTGTTGGTAATGTTGTCACTGTTGTCACCGTTGTCACTGTTGTCATCGTAGTCACTGCTGTCACTGTTGTCACAGTTGTCATTGTTGTCGCTGTTGTCACTGTAGACACTGTTGTCACCGTTGTTACTATTGTCACCATTGTCATCGTTGTCACTGTTGTCACTGTTGTCGCCGTTGTCACTGACCTCACTGTTGTCATAGTTGTCACTGTTTTCATCGTTGTCATCCTTTTCACTGTTGTCACTGTTGTAACCATTGTCACCGTTGTCACTGTTGTCACTGTTGTCATCGTAGTCACTGCTGTCACTGTTGTCACAGTTGTCATAATTCTCACTGTTTTCACTGTTAGTAGTGTTGTCACTGTTGTCACCGTTGTCACTGTTGTCACCGTTGTCACTGTTGTCACTGTTGTCACCGTTGTCACTGTTTTCACTGTTGTCACTGTTGTCACCATTGTCACCGTTGTCACTGTTGTCAGTGTTGTCACCCTTGTCAGTGTGTCACTGTTGTCACTGTTGTCATCTTTTTCACCGTTATCACTGTTGTCACTGTTCTCTCCATTGCCACTGTTGTCACTGTTGTCATCGTTGTCCCTCTTGTCACTATTGTCACCGTTGTCACTGTTGTCACCATTGTCACTGTTGCCACCATTGTCACCCTTGTGACTTTTGTCACCGTTGTCACTTTAGTCATCGTTGTCACTATTGACACCATTGTAACTGTTGTCACTGTTTTCACTGTTGTCACCATTGTCATCGTTGTCACTGTTGTCCCTGTTGTCATCGTTGTCACTGTTGTCGCCGTAGTCACTGTTCTCACCGTTGTTACTGTTGTCACCGTTGTCATCGTTGTCACTGTTGTAACTGTTGTCACCATTGTCATTGTTGTCACCGTTGTCATAGTTGTCACTGTTGTCACTGTTGTCATCGTTGTCACCGTTGTGACTGTTGTGACTGTTGTCACTGTTGTCATCCTTGTTACTGTTTTCACTGTTGTCACCGTTGTCACCGTGGTCACTGTTGTCACCGTTGTCACCGTTGTTACCGTTGTTACTGTTGTCATCTTTTTCACCGTTGTCACTGTTGTCACCGTTGTCACTGTTCTCTCCATTGCCACTGTTGTCACTGTTGTCACTATTGTCACCATTCTCACTGTTGCCACCAGTGTCACCCTTGTGACTTTTGTCATCGTTGTCATTTTTGATACCGTTGTCGCCCTTGTGACTGTTGTCACTGTTGTCACCATTGTCATCGTTTTGACTGTTGTGACTGTTGTCACCGTTGTCACTGTTGTCACCGTTGTTACTGTTGTCACTGTTCTCAACGTTGTCACTGTTGTCACCATTGTCACCGTTGTGACTTTTGTGACTGTTGTCACTGTTGTCATCATTGTCACTGTTGTCACCGTTGTCGCTGTTGTCACTATTGTCACTGCTGTCACCGTTGTCATGTTTGTCACTGTTGTCACTGTTGGCACTTTTGTCACCGTTGCAACTGTTGTCACTTCTATCACTGTTGTCACCGTTGTCACTGTTGTATCTCTTTTCACCATTGTCACTGTTGTCGCTGTTGTCACCGTTGTCACTGCTGTCACTGTTGTCACCATTTTTACCGTTGTCACTGTTGTCACTATTGTCACTATTGTCACTGTTGCCACGAGTCTCACCGTTTTGACTCTTGTCACTGTTGTCACCGTTGTCATCGTTGTCACTTTTGGCACTGTTGTCACCGTTGTGACTAATCTCACTGTTGTCACTTGTGCCATCGTTTTCACTGTTTTCACTTTTGTCATCATTGTCATCGTGGTGACTGTTGTGACTGTTGTGACCATTGTCACCGTTGTCACTGCGATCTCTGTGGTCACTGTTGTCATCATGACAACGATGAGAACGTCCGGTTGAAGTTGCCGTCGCCCCGAAAACGTCTCTATCTGAAGTTCCCTAGTGACAACGGTGACAACGGTGACAACAGTGACAACGATGACAATGGTGACATTAGTGACAACGGTGACAACAGTGACAACAGTGTCAACAGTGTAACAGTGAGAACTATGACAACTGTAACAACAGTGACAACGATGACAACAGTGACAACACTGACAATGAGGACAACAGTGATAAAGGTCACTACGGTGACAACAGTGACAACAGTGACAACAGTGAAAACAGTGAGAACTATGACAACTGTAACAACAGTGACAACGATGAAAACAGTGACAACACTGACAATGAGGACAACAGTGATAAAGGTCACTACGGTGACAACAGTGACAACAGTGACAACAGCGACAACAACAGTTACAACTGTGACAACGTTGTCAACGATGTCAGTGTGTCACTGTTGTCACTGTTGTCACCGTTGTCACCATTGTTACTGTTTTCACTGTTGTCATCTTTGTCACCGTTGTCACTGTTGTCACCGTTGTCACTGTTGTCACTGTTCTCTCCATTGCCACTGTTGTCACTGTTGTCACTATTGTTACCGTTGTCACTGTTGTCACCATTGTCACTGTTGCCAGCATTGTCCCCGGTGTGACTGTTGTTATCGTTGTCAGTGTTGTCATCGTTGTCCTTTTTGGTACCGTTGTAACTTTTGTGACTGTTGTCACTGTTGTCATCGTTGTCACTGTTTTCACTTTTGTCACCATTGTCATCGTTGTGACTGTTGTCACTGTTTTTACCGTCATCACCGTTGTCGCTGTTGTCACCGTTGTCACTGTTTTCGCCATTGTCACTGTTGTCAACTTTGTCACTGTTTTCACCGTTGTCGCCGTTTTGACGTTTGTGACTGTTGTCACTGTTGCCACTGTTGTCACCGTTGTCACCGTTGTCACTGTTGTCGCTGTTGTCACTGTTGTCGCTTTGTCACCGTTGTCACTTTTGTCACTGTTGTCACCGTTGTCATCGTTGTCCCTGTCGTCACTGTTGTCACCATTGTCACTGTTTTGACCGTTGTCATAGTTGTCACTGTTGTCATTGTTGTCACCGTTGTCACTGTAAGTTGTCACTGTTGTCACTGTTGTCACCGTTGGCATCGTTGTCACTGTTGTCACTGTTGTCACTGTTGTCACCGTTGTCATTGTTGTCACCGTTGTCATTGTTGTCACTGTTGTCACTGTTGTCATCGTTTTCACTGTTGTCACCGTTTTCACTGTTTTCACTGTTGTCACCATTGTCATCGTTGTGACTGTTTTCACTGTTGTCACTGTTGTCATCGTAGTCACTGTTGTCACCGTTTTCATTGCTGTCTCTGTTGTCGCTGTTGTCACCGTTGTCACTGTTATCACTTTTGTCAGCGTTGTCACCGTTGTCACTGTTGTCACTGTTGTCACCGTTGTCATCGTTGTCACTGTTGTCACTTTTGTTACTGTTGTCACCTTTGTCGCTGTTGTGATTGTTGTCACTGTTGTCACCGTTGTCACTGTTGTCGCTGTCGTCACCGTTGTCACCGTTGTCACTGTTGTTTCCGTTGTCACTGTTGTCACCGTTGTCACTGTTATCGTTGTTGGCACTGTTGTCACCGTTACCACTGTTGTCACTATTGTCACCTTTGTGACCTTTATCACGGTTGTCATCTTTTTCAGTGTTGTCACTGTTGTCATCGTTGTCATCGTTGTCACTGTTGTCATAGTTGTTATAGTTTTTACTGTTTTCTCTGTTGACACTGTTGTTACCGTTGTCACTGTTCTCAGTGGTGTCACCGTTGTCACCATTGTCACTGTTGTCACTGTTGTCACTTTTGTCGCCGTTGTCACCGTTGTCACTGTTGTCACCAATGTCATCGTTGTCACTGCTGTCACCGTTGTTACGGTTGTGATGAAGGTCAGTGCAGTCCGTTATGGGCGGCCTGCTGTGCGGGAGGTTTCGAATTTGATTCCCAGGTATAATCTTTAATCCTTGTTTCGATTGATGGAGAGAAGATAGTGAAATGAGCGCACCTAAGGCTTGTTAGAATCGTTTGTACTTTTGAGTGGACACAAAATTTTGTACCAGAATAATTTAAACAATATCGCGTTTTTTTTAATATATTTTTCAAGGGCTCTATAGATGTAATTAGTTATCTGCAATAACACCAAAGGAAATTTCTCATGAAAGCCCGAGAAAAATGTCAAAATTTCACAAAATTACACCTTACACATGATATTTTCAGAATTTACCTTTGTTTTCACAATCCTTGTGAAATTTGACATTTATTTATAGGGTTCCTAGGACAAATAGTCTTTGATGACTAATTATATCTGTAGCCCTTGAAAAATGTAAAAGAGAATGCGATATTGTTTAAATTATTCGGTACAAGATTTTTGTCCACTGAAAATTGAAATTTCTCAAATTTCCTGATGGATTACCTCTTAAAAACAATGGAAAATTAAAACGGGTCTGGCGCTCGCTCAGAGGTTCAAACAAGAAGGCTTGGGATGTTGGATGGGGAAATTTTGATGTTTTGGGTGACTGTGACCGCTCACGCCGGGAGGCGGCAGTTGAATAGAAGTGGTCGCATATGGAGTTCCATTGCTCTCATACTACTAACACTATATCAATATGTGTCAGTAATAGAGAAGAGAAGTTACGCTACGTTACCATGGTAGCAAAAAAGTTCTGGATCTCAACAAACCGTGGTCCTTCAAAAAAGGCAGAAAAAAAAACGAAAAAATTGACATGTTCGACTTTGTTCCTGTGCATGATTTCACTCAGGAACAAAACGGTAGCCCATGCTTTTCTTCCATCGTTCAACAATGCAAATAGCCCTCTCTGTCAAGAAAGATTGTTGTGATCCAGAAACTTTGCTACCATGGTAATGTGACGTCACACTTTTCCTTTCTATACATGAATCAAGAAAAAAAACATACCTCGGCAGCTCTTTCCTGAAGCTCATCAAATGATTGGACAACCAGCACTTCAGCGGTAATGCCATCTGGAGTAGTACCAACACTACTACCCAAGCCAAGCAATGCTATGGGATAATTCCTTGGCAATATCATACGCGCTGATTCTTTACCTCGGACCCAATGT